>NW_025109357.1:3684-4805 GCF_011392965.1 Frieseomelitta varia
TAACCTCTTGCGCCACGCACGTCGAGAATTTTTTTATCTCAAAATTGCAACGATTTCTCAGTTTTAAGTATATTTAAATGTAACCCAGGCAAAATAAATGATAAGTTTGTTACTTCTCAATAATTTCTATCCAGTGATATACCGATAAATTCAAAAAGAAGACGAATTATTGTACTCGGTCACTCGTTATGGTCGCGCAATCGGTTGCCAGCACAAGTGGTTAACCTCTTGCGTTGAAATGACGTGTCACGCACGTCGAGAATTTTTTTTATCTCATAATTGCAATGATTTCTCAGTTTTAAGTATGTTTAAATGTAACCCAGGCAAAACAAGTGATAAATTTATTACTTCTCAATAATTTCTATCCAGTGATATACCGATAAATTCAAAAAGAAGACGAATTATTGTACACGGTCACTCGTTATGGTCCGCAATCGGTTGCCAGCGCAAGTGGTTAACCTCTTACGTTGGAACGACGTCGAGAAATTGCAGTATTTTCTCAGTTTTAAGTATATTTAAATATAACCCAGGCAAAACAAATGATAAGTTTGTCACTTCTTAATAATTTCTATCCATTAATATCGTACCGACGAGTTCAATAGAAAAAAAAAAAGCTACTAATTATTGTATACGGGATTCGGTCACTCGTTATGGTCCGCGAACCAGTTGCCAGCGCAAGGGTTTTAAACTCTTTGCCCCCGGGAATATTTCTTGCATTATCAGTAAGCAATTTATTATACGAAATAGCGAGTGAAATATCGCTTCGAATAAAATGACATTAGCAATTATAATATTATTGGAAATAATCATCGTGTTTAAATGGTATTCAATTGAGAAATGAAATTTTGTTGATTATATCTCGCTAGTACATTAAGTGTAAGCTTTTCTAGCTGTAGCCGACTTAAAATCTAAAAAAAAAAAAAATTTTTTTTAAATCAAACAAATTACAAGAATTTACTATTTCCGTTCGTGAACAACTAGCTACCGTTTTATCGGTACAGTGTGCCGTGTAATCGAGATTCATGAATTATGGAAACCCAATCCGGAAACTCGACACGGTGCGCAAAAGAAAAAAAAAGAACGGCTTGTACCGTGATCGTGTATGCAAAATTTCATAAAAA
>NW_025109358.1:0-4810 GCF_011392965.1 Frieseomelitta varia
AACGAAAGAAAAAAAAAAAAAAAAAAAAAGAAAAAAGACAGTGTACTATATACACGTCCTACTGAATTAAATTTAATTAGATGATTTTTACGGAAAAACGTTAAAAGAATACGTTGAAATTTCAGAGTGCCGCACTACGAGCAGAGACTACGATCTCTTCATTACAAAAAGAAATTCGCTGCCAGCATTGCGGAATTAACACCGAGAATGCGCGCGGTGCTCGAAGCTAGTCGACAGGTGGCCAGGTCTCGGCGACTCAGAAAACTTCTGGAATTGGTCTTAGCTTTAGGGAATTATGTAAATCGCGGGAACGCTCGTGGGAATGCCTGCGGCTTCCGCTTGGCTTCCTTGAATCGTCTAGTCGATACCAAATCGTCTTGCTCAAAAGGCACGACATTACTGCACTATTTGGTTCAAATTCTCGAGTCTAGGTTTAGGGAGGTATTAGATATCGAGGAGGACATGCCTCATGTTCGGACCGCAGCTAGAGTTAGCATGGCCGATCTACAGAGAGAGGTGGCTAATTTGAAAAACGGTCTTCAGGACGTCCAGAGGGAGATAGGTATGCTTTACAATTATTTTCATTAACATGGTTAACACTATGGTGATTCATAGTAAATTTCAATATTTCTTCGAATGTACGTTTGAAAATGTACTGGGTAATCTATTTAAATTAACCTACATAGATATCTCAGAAACTATTGCTGATACGAAGAAATGTGTCGAACAAAAGTTAAATGGTTTCGATGCTTATTATCTGATGTAAGTTTTTTTTTATGAGAATGCGTGGAGGACATATGAAAATCAATTTTGCTTTTTTAAATCTAATCATATTTTTAATACATTAATTAATGCTATTTAACTATCTAAAAATAAAAAGTGTTAATCTACGTCGAGGAGGAATTAATCTAGCAGACATTTTAATTCCAATTTTTTAAAATCTATCGTATAAAATACAAGGATAATATGAAAATGAAAACGACTCGTATTCTTCCTTGTCTTTTATACGGTAAATTTTATAAAATTAAAGTTAAAATATCTCTTGAATCAATGGTTTTTCGATATACATGGATTAATATTTTTTTTTTTTACAGAGAATATCAAGCAGCATCAAAAAATATGTGATTCCTTTCAGAGAAATGAAATTGATCCTCATAATATCGCGTCCTCATAGGAAAAATTTATTCACGTGACATAATGTGCATCATCTGAAACCATTCAATAATTATCTAACACATTCTTTCATCTCATTAAAGTTTTTAAAATATTATCAAGTAGATCGATTTAAATTTATTAGTTTATATATCTTTTTTCTAAAGATAAAAATTATTAATTATTATTGTCGCTGTTAGTAAATATGAACCCGCCATTTACCAAATAGACGTTAATATATTCTACGATGTTAACATATTACTTTGACTTTTATCGGCTTTTTCTCAGAATTCCACCGTGGCCAATCTCAGGTACTTCAAGGGGACATGTTTTTACCAGCAATGAGAGACTTTCAAGCACAGGCTACATGCAGATTAGCGGAAGCGGAGGATTTGTTCCAAGATATGAAGACTAGAGTAAGTTTCGAGATAAGCTGTCATTGTCAGCCTTTGTTTCATTTACTGAAATTTCTCTGAATAGTTCGATCGGGCAGTAAGGCTCTTTGGTGAAGATTCAGCAGGCGTTCAGCCAGATGAATTCTTCGGCATTTTCGAAAACTTCCTACAAGCATTAGCCGAAGCCAGACAAGACGTAGAAAATATGAGAAAGAAGATAGAAGAGGAAGAACGGAGGGCAAAGCAGGAGCAAGAGGTACGTAAAGTTACGTTTGTCTTTTCTGTGCTATATTTTCAGTTCTACTTTCTGAAACAATTTATTTATTTTAGCTTCGGAAGAGAACGATGGAAAGGAAGAACTCTCGCGAAGGAATATTGAACAGTATCTCGTTGAGCAAAAAGAACGAGGCGAATAGCAATGGACAAAATGACAATAAGGGTGAATTCGATGACTTGATATCAGCCCTTCGAACCGGGGACGTGTTCGGAGAGGACATCGCGAAATTTAAAAGATCAAAACGCAGGCCTGTGACGCCGAGCGGCCAAGAATCGCGTAGACACAGCGCGCACAGAGAAGATTCCAGAGAAAGACATTGAAATCTTTTCTGGACTAACAACTAGTGACTTTAACGTCGCGCAAACGATTTTACGATTTAAACAATATGTGATAGAAAGGAAATACGAATGTTGCGTTGAAGAAAATCAATTCCCCTCACGGGGACGGAGGAGAGAATCGAAATAACCGATACGTTAAGTAGGGAACGTGTAAATAAAGTAAAAATGTGAAGACTGCGAAGCTTTCGCTTTTCGTCAATTTTATATAAAAGTCATCGATTAAGTAGTATTATTTTCATACGCGATTTCTATTTGATTCATTATCTCAAAAAGTTGTCTTCCTCATAAATTCGTACGTAAATACGTATAATCGTAATTCATTTGGTGCATTATGTTTCGTGAAAGTTATTCGATTTTAAATCGACAAATTTACGTGCACTACGTTTCCTCTCAATAGAATTTCACTGTTTTGTTGTTGCAATTATCTTCACACGTTGTCCGACACTATGTTCATAAGAAACATAGGAAAGAAATATTCAAACATACAAAATGCAACGCAATTTTATTGTCGAACCAGAAATGATGTTTTAACACACCTACTAAATTTTTCAATGTCTTTTTTCACGTGATTTGAAGTTGAATAGAATTTTGTTTTCACGTCGTCAATTAAAATCGTGTGACATTGTGTAAAAATTTAAAAATCGAAAAACTGAGCGAAAACAAGTTTGTACATTGTTAAAAGAGTTTGAGTTGCGAGTCAGGCAAGGGTTTCGAGCGGTAACTTTCTGTATATAGTCATTACAAGTTTGTTTGCAGTCCATGCTGACGGCAGTAATTCGCAAAGAAACTTCAACAAAGAAACATCGCAGCGATCGGACCAAGGAAAGATAACAAACAATATGAAAAGGCAACGCGATATCCTAAATACGATAGACTTGTTACAATTTTAGAAAGACTTCGATTTTCATACATCGACGAAACTTCTTACCAAAAAATTCAGATCCTTTTTAAGAGAGCAACGCGCTCTTTTTATATGTATACTGAGAAACATGCAATACCAATAGGGGCTTTTGGGGTGTATTTCTATTTCAACCCCGCGGAACTAACAAGTCTGATTTTGTATTTTAGAAAAGGACCTAAGCATTGATTAGATTATTTAGGAATTTGTTAAAAATTGATCGTTGATGAAATTCGTGCTAGTTTTCGATGTGTAGACCAGAGAAAGCGATACGATTAGACAAGAGTTCGTTGTATAGTAGTCGATGTTTTGTAAGCTTTTGTATTTTTGTAAATATTCAGTATCGATGTCTCGTTCTTGTTGACGGCGACAGCCTTACAAGAATTAACGTTCAGTTAATATATTACAGCGTCCTTAATGTCACATGTATTAATATATAAAAAATATACCGAATAAACGTGAAATTCAAATTATCAGTGGCGTTTTTTAAATTTCAATTTTCCTTCCTCGTTTACTTAAAAGATTGTTAAAGAACAACAGTAAAGTCATTTGAAACAATTTTTCGATCCTCGCGGATAAAATATCTTATTTCCTGTACAATGTTTTGTAATTTAAGCAATACCGATCCTCGATAAATTATCGATGGACTACGGATATTACCAATGGCGCCTTCTATGCTCAAACAGCGATGAATTTAAGAACTACATCACTGACGAGGTACAGTAGACTCTCGTAAAACGTGGTAATACAGTAAACTACCACATAACGCGGTATACACGATATATCAATTCGCATTTTAGGAAATCGTGTTCTACGGGAATTTTCCTCGCAGAACGCGTATAATCTAAAGGAACGTGTTTGAAATAATTATTGTTATGCCAACTTTTATTTTCTATGTTTAATTAAATAGACAGTATTTTAAAAATATGTGGCATATATACGCAGTTGGTTAAAAAAAACATTAACAAATGTAAGAGATCTTTTGTTTTATTAAAACATTAAAAAACTGTAAATACTTTTGTAATTTCGACTATAAAAGCAGATTTAATTCACAAATGCAGGTAATTCCTGTTTTACGATTTGGCACGTCATACGAAGAAACGCGTTATATAAACAGAAATCGCAATATTTTTGAAGCGTTATAGGAATATAACTAACTGTAAAAACGCTGTAAAAACTAACGTTATACGGGAGTTTACTATAGGTGAATACCTCGTCTGTGACTTCGTCTATTCAAGTAAAACGAATAAGTTGATCAACTGCAGATCGATGAAAAATCATTTTGTTGTAAAAATTTTTTCCACTTAGTCACATGTTTTGATTTATATTTCACTTTTTTAAATCTTTAATTTACATATTTTTGCATACTTTCTGTAACTAATACTTTCTGCAAATTAATATACTGGAGCAAAGATATATACTGGATTAGTATTACAATATGAACTCAAGCGCAGTGCTAAGAGGTGCTGAAAAAGAAAACTTGATATAGTAAGAAGAAGGACTACTGACAAAGAAAATCTAAAACAATAGCCAGAAGAAAATCGCGATACAGTAGCTAGAAGAGCTACTAAAAAAACATTTACTACTAAATACAATAACCAGAAGGATTATTGCCAAATCTACATTCGCGTATCTTGTTTCGCAATACTAATTCACTAGCATTAATTACGAAATAGAAAATTATCAAAATCAAACGCGAAGAGTGCTTCGTAATATTTAAAACTCCCGAAAGTAGGTACGCAACGCTATT
>NW_025109359.1:0-4831 GCF_011392965.1 Frieseomelitta varia
AAAAAAAGTAACTTTAACACCACGAATCCACCAGTGGAAAAATGAGTCTGCAAATGGCGAAAGAGGCAGAGAGACGGGGGGCGGAATCGTGCATCTCGCCGGCGAATACATTATCGATACCGCAGATATATATATATATATATATATATATATATATATATATATATATATATATATATATATATACATATGAACCGATTTCGTATCGGTCGTTGCTCGAACGATCCGATAAGTTTCGCAGTTGAATCTGCGAAGTTAAGCGGATTGCCAGAGCCGGGAAAGGATTGGCCGCCACACGCCCCTAACTTTCGGGCCCGTCGAGCTCAATCTGTAATCCGATATCGATTGAATTCCCCTCTCTCTCTCTCTCTTTCTTTCTCTTTTCCCTATTTCTTTTTTCCTCTCTTTCGTTCTGCCTCTCTATTTTTTCCCTCTATTTTTCTCCCTTTCTTCCTGTTCTCTTTTCGTTGGTTCGACAGCGCAGTTGAACGACCCTCGAGCCAGCTGTGCGTCGCGCCGCGTCGAACGTCGAAACGCGAAACGAATCTCGTTTTCGCCTCGTCGCGACAGCTGTTTCCTTGCCACGGGATCGAATCGATCGGAATATCGCCGCGCGCGAAGGGTGAATTAATTGATACCGGGTCAGGAAAAGTGTGAATCGAGGGGCTGCGACCACCCTCCCCGCGCGGCAGAGGATTTCAGCGACAGAAGAGGCGGTTTAATGGAATTAATGACCGGGGCGGACGTCCTGATCGGCGTCGGTCAAACGATGGACTTTTACGGACTTCCCTCTACCCGACGAATAACACGCTCTTATTATTATTTCATTTCTAACGAGATTTAAAGTTTAACATCTGACGTTGGCTGTGTACAATGAATTGCGCAAATTATGCATCTACACGTAGTACAATGATATATTAAATTGTGTCGTATTAAAAAATATATTGTAAATATATTGTATTTGCATCATTGCATAATGTAATATAATTATTGCAATATGGTCTAGTTGTTGTATTACAGTATGGTTTATCATAATTATAATATGGTTTATTATATTACATGTTATGTTGTAGCATAATATTATATTACATATTATGTTGTAACATAATATTATATTTAGTGATACAATTATTACATTATTACATATAGTAATACAATTATATTACATTGTACAATTATACATTTTTTTGACGTATGCGATAAATACTCGCGATTTTTGTTTCTAACGAAAGTTTAACATTCGATGCTGATTGTAAAAAATAAATTACGCAGATTTTTGTACAAATTATACAATTTTACATTATATACGTGGAATAATTTTTTTTCTAAAATTATTTTCAATCCTCGTTTTTAACCCTCAAATGGTGGAATCGCAGATATATTGCAAAAATTTGAGATATCTCTGACCCTGGAACTGCCAAACATGAAACGTTTCTTAAGATAAAAACGAAAATAAAGAAACTTTATAATTATATACAAGCGATTCAATATTCAAATCCATCGTATATTCGATAATAATAAAAAAATTTTTTCAATATTACGCTTTTTACATACTACGACAATTTATATCTGTTTTATAGTATTTTCGAAAGGAAAAGTGTCTTCATTCTCGTTGTCAATTTGAAAACAATTTCAAGATAAAACAAACGACGCGTTTTGAAAAAGTCGAACTTTCGAAACGAAGCCAGAGTTATCGCGACTTTTTTCCCCCCTTCTTATGAAATTTTGTAAACGGTCCGGATATTTCGTATTCCGAATATTAATGCGTTTCATCCGACGAGAGCAGTATACAAGTCCAAGAGGACACGACGTGATAAATTAATATCAATAACGGGATAGTAAAACAAGAGAAATGTCTACAAAAGGAGAAAGAACCATCGAGGTTCATTCATTAATCACCAAACGCTAATTATCGTCAATAATTATCACCAACAACTGTGCGACTTCTCGTGTCGCAAGCTTATTAGACGGACATTTCGCATTAATAACGTCGAACGGAAAGATTGATGCTCGATGGCCGAACGGCGTGTCTGATTGATGACGTTTTATCTATCGGTTTCGGTGATTTCTCCCCCTTGACTGATGATCGAATTCCTCGGCGACGAGATCGATCGATGTGTCATTCACTTGGTATATTTACACCGTTTCCATTGAATCGACGACGAGAAATCTATTTTCTGATCTGTCTGAACTGCGAGGTGACCCAAAGTGACCTCTCCTCTTGCTTTCAGAAAGGAAATATTACAAAGTAGAGACACTGATGGGATTTATAGTATTAAAGTTTAAATGTTCGCATAGTTATTAGAATTGAAGAGCTAGTCTTGCAATTAGGGACAGAGAGGTTACTGATAGAATTATTATTTGATAGAAACGTGAGATGTGAAATACGTTTTACAAAACTGTAGCAGACGCATGTTGAATAAATGAAAATTCAAACGAACTATTTCGAAAGAACTGCTCAGGATGTATTTCAAGATCATTTCCAATCGGAGGATGACATCTTCTTGTGAACATTCATTCAATTTTCTATTTTTTTTTTTTTTTTTTTTTTTTTTTGACAAAGTTCTATTAAATATGAATTTCGCACAAAAATCCGCTAAAATCCCTATCTACTTATGATAATCGGTGGCAACTTGCACAGACATTATGGAACTGCAACATTCCCAATTTTTCTCGATATATAAATATATTTACCAATTTATTTATACTCGCTTGTAACATTTGATTCTATCATCAACAATCCTATGCAATTCTCTCATTTTATAAGTTGGACCAAAATAGGTCTATTACATTTCACCAAATCATATATTTTGAAATATTCATTGAAATCCAAAGCGTATCATTCCATACAATGCGCTCACGGAGAATTTACAGGTATCAACTATCTTATGATTAACTAAAACTATACGCACGCAACTTAAAGCTAAGACGCACATATCCCACGATGTCCCTCGTTGTCCCACGGTGCCCCGCTGGGGGGTAAAATAGTTTACTTATCAACTAATTGTACCTGCAGTTCAGTTTAGATCGTGAAATAGAGAATGAACAGAAATTTTCACCATCTAAACTGAACTGTAGGTTGCGTAGTTCTTAGCTTGATATCATTTCACAAACATTAAAGTTTATCGTTTTACAATTTAGCTTGACAACGTTTTACAAACTATAATGTTTGTAAAACAATATCAATTACCAGGTCTCACCACGAGGAGGTGACTACGCACGAGACCCGCCCGGGCCCTAATCCCATCCACCCTCCATTACATGCAAATAACTCGGCATTCTTAAGGAATGCCGAGATTTTATTCTACTTGACTCGGGCTTACGAACAAAGAAGACAAACGTTCCATAGTTCAGTCTCAAACTAACTTAAGTTCAAATCTTAACTCTAAAGCGCATATATGAGATTGAATTATAGAACTCTGTCTCCTAAACAACGATCGCGTTAACAATCGTACAATACATAAAATCATATAATCATACATTACATACGTTACATACATTACATATATTACATACGATCATACGTTACATACATTGCGTAAAGTCATACATTATATACATTACATTCAATCATACATTCCATACATTCCATACAATCATACATTCCATACATTCCATACAATCATACATTCCATACATTACATATGATCATACGTTACATACATTGCGTACAGTCATACATTACATACATTGCGTACAATCATTCATTACATATATTACATACACTCACACATTACATACGAATGCAAGCCATACAATATGTCACAATCATTCGCAATCGTCCACACACTCGTCTAACATGAAAATTACACAATAATTGTACAATAATTCGCAGCCCTAACAGCGCATTCTGTATCAAAGACACGTTTATCGAACTTTGAACGATATTAGGAGAAGGAAACTATCAACACGCTTCAGAATCGTGTTTTGCAAGAGGTACAACGCGAAATGAAATCGCGGTTTGTTACTGTCGTTGTACCAGAGTAGAATTTCCAATTTTCGCTGTCAGTGTTCCAAATCGGGGTTCGAGCACTTAGAGACAAGTAGTCTAGTTCATCCCTCAACGACACAGTGGGGTTCCGTAGAACCACTGGAGTCGGATTACAAAGGACTAGACCACATGAACCTCACCTCGTTCGTTTCGAACGAGGCTGCAGTTCCCCGATTTGACACACTGACAACGAAAATTGGAAACTTTACTCTAGTGCAATGACAGTAACAAAAATAACTCTACTCTAGTGCAATGATAGTAACCAAAATAACTCTACTCTAGTGCAATGAGAGTAACAAATGTATCTCTACTTTAGTGCAATGACAATAACAATAGTAACAACGAACGAGAAAAGAGAAGAGAGAGGAGGTGTCCCTAACTTCGTCTCAAGTTAAATAAACGTGTCTTTGTACAGAATGCGTTCACAGTGAATTTACAAATACTAACTATCTTATAATTAACTAAAACTAAACGCACGCAACTTAAAGCTAAGACGCGCTAATCCCACGATGTCCCTGCGAGATCCCTCGTTGTCCCAGATATTAATTATCTTATAATTAATTAAAACTAAACGCACGCAACTTGAAACTAAAACGCGCGCATCCCACGATGTCCCTGCGAGATCCCTCGTCGTCCATCGGTGGCCTGCTGGGGGCCCAATAGTTCACTTATCAACTAATTGTCCCTACAGTTCGGTTTAGACCGTGAAATAGAGAATGGAAAGAAATTTTCACGATCTCTAAACTGAACTGTAAGTTGCGTAGTTCTTAGCTTGATATCGTTTTACAAACATTAAAGTTTGTAAAAAGATATCAATTACCAGGTCTCACCACGAGGAGG
>NW_025109360.1:0-4845 GCF_011392965.1 Frieseomelitta varia
GTTTGTTTATTGCACTAATATATTTGTCAAATATTTATGAAATATTAAACAAATATTCAAATGATTAGTATTCTATTATCTGCTATACTAGATATCTAGTAATATCTACTATTACTATACTAGATACAGTATCTGTTACTTCTTATGAATACATTTATTTCATTATAAAAACATTTTTTACTCTTTCTTTTTTTCCTTTAGGAGCTTCTTTAGGTGCAGGTGTCCTGAGGACACGTATAAGTGTGTGCGTACAGGAGAAAAAAAAATTCAGGTGTCTAGTTATTTCGTACGTATATCACTGTCGACAAAGCATAACAGCGGATGATATGGAGGAGGAAATATTTGAAGGATATGGGGGATGTAATCTTAAATAAGCGATCGTTATTGTAATATATCCAGTTTAATTATAAACTGGAATTTATTAGTAGTGATATTTGAATCACTTGTAATGGACGGTCACCCATCCTAGCAGTGGCATCGCATCTGCTTTGCTTAACATTCGTGATCGCTGGGACTTCGACACTAGGCGCACAGCCACTTGTTTGGATTGTTCATGTTCGGATCTCGTTCTGGCAGAATGGTAGGCCGCTACAAATTATATTAACTATATTACATCAATATATATATATGTTATATCAATTATTAACTGATACTAGTGACGATATTTGAATACTTTTAATAAATTCTCGTAGAATAAAAATAAATGGAAATTGAACGAAATTAATTATTACTTAACCTACAGACGCGACAATTTCAGATTAAATTTTTTATATAAAATAATATTTGTTTATAAAATGCTTTTACGTACAAATTTTTCTAAATTCATCATCAATAATTTTAGTAAGAAAAATTGTTAAAAACTGTTCATTCTACCTTAATTACATGGAACGAATCTTCGAACGATGCGACTCACTAACGAAACAGAGTGGCAAAATGCGTTGAGTTTTTGGTCATTATTTCCAAATCTGCGAACATTTATGCAGTTATTATGCAGTTATTACATATTAAAATATGCAAAATCTATTCAAAATATATTATTATTTTTATTTTTATTATTATTAATTATTATTCCATTATTATTATTTTTTTATTTATTTTAATTTTCATTACAATTTTGGTAATTGTGCATAAAAGGATACCTCACCAATTTTGGTGAAATTTAAATAAGTTATCAGAATGAAAATTTTGAACAACTTCTTCCTCTACATATAACCGCCGCTCGGACTTAGAGAGATTCGCGAAAAACTCTTGCTGATGATATTTATAATCGAATACAAATTTTGGCGAGCACTTTGATATCGATATATCAATTTCTATTTAAATTTTAAACACTAATTACGAATTAAAGCATATTTTTATCGACGATAAACATTGGCGATTTATAATTAACTATTTTTGAATTAACGTACTTTAGTACTGATATTAGTATAAAATTAGTAAAGATAGGTTACAGCATTTCGATAAGGAACGATTCATATTTGTGCTTGACGAGAGAAAGTTATTTTGAATTTTTTTTTTTGCATATTATTATCGATTATTTTCGTGTAATAAAAATGCATAATTAATGAAAGAAATAAGTTAATCTGTGGTCTTGTTTTATTTCTAACACCAGTTTCTTATCAATTACAGTTATATCATTTGAAGAAGTTCTTAGTTCAGGAATTAATTTAATGTCGATCATGTTTTATAAGCATATTGCACTGTCTTACAATAATTTCAAACAATACAAAAGAAAACGAAGATGATACTATGTCATTTTGTTTTTCATTTTCAATTTGCATTGCAATAGATATTTGAAAGAATAAAATAAAAAAGTAATTATAGAGAATTTTGTCTATACATTTGCAATACCAATTAAATTGTAAAATTCGTTCTAATATTATACATTTTATTTGAACGAATTAATAATTTCAAATAACCTTATTAGTTTAGAAAAACTTATAAAATATAACATAAAGTATTCGTATGTAATATTTCACTTACTACTTAATATACAGAAAGAGTGAATTATCTATAATTGTACAACAATTACCGAATAAACGCTATTGTCGATCGCGCATTATCGAACATTGAGATCAATCAAATCACCGCGAGATCTCTCGCAACCGCGAATCTCAAAATCACTCAAGGCGGTGATTTGATTGATTTGATTGATTTTTAAGAGAGGAATTAAGTATTAAAAATGATAATGCATGTACTTGAGAGATTTAATTAAAGAAAAAAAATAAAAAGGGAGAGAGACAAATGGAAACTAAAAAACTAAAAATATTTAGAAATTACGAATTTAGAACGAAGTATTAGGGTCTTTGCAGCGATACGATAACGTCGTATAGTCATGCCGTAACCTAACCCAAACCTAACCCAAACCTAACCTGGACTTCGCCAATCGTAATATAGGTAAATTTAATTATTGTGATCCTAGTAATACGATTACTCCTAATCGTATTTTTTCTGAAGAATTTGCTCCGATTTGCTAGTATTTAAAAAAAAAGCTTCCAGTGCGCGAAAAGTTAAAATTGCAGAATCAGATTGTCGTGCGGAAAATTTTGTTTGTATCATGTCTAAAACAAGTTATTTTTGTTCCCCTCATCGACGTGAAATAAACAGAATTATACAGAGAAAGGTATATTCTATCACTATTCTATTGTATTGTCTTATATGGCTATTATTGTCTGTGATAAAAACCCTCCTGAATCAGTAAGATTAAACGTTGCCGGAGGATTAATCTGAAACAGTCCGACATTCTGAATAACAGTTTCAATAAGACCGCCATGAGTTTCCGTTTCTCTAAGTTCGTTGCACAATACATTTGATGTTTCCTTTACACAAATGCTCTGCCGACATCATCATTTTTCTGCTTTGAAAGTGTTTGACTAATGATTTGCAGCAATAATCGAATCGAATACTACCGAATAATATCTCGATATGTAAATTTCAATTTCTACGATAAAGTTTAAGTTTTCAATTTTTCAGATTTCTTAATTTCGCAATCATATTTTGCCAAAAATGGAAGAAAAATCAATTTTTGCAAGTACGAGAAGATTCGTCAGATAAATGGAAAACTTGAAATAACAGAAGATTCAAAATTTTTATAAAATGTAGCCTGTTTTTGGGAAACGGCGAACGACATTGGGAATTCGAGAAGAAAATATTTTTGTAGCATGACATACCGCCGTGTAGCAAAATTACCACAATGTGTGATAAATATAAGATAATTTTGTATCTTATACTTTTCTTTTCACATCTATCTATCTCTTTATAAGCTATTTGCTTGATAATGAAAATTTTTATGATACATTTCTCACCAAATTCAATTCTAGATGTACGAAACTTTTAAAGATCAAACGTTACAACTCATCTTAGGATGATTTTCAAAATGAGGAAGAAAACATATATACAATTAATTTATAAAAATACTCCAAAAATAAAAATGAAAAGGAAATTGGCGTTCAATTGAAAATCGAAGTATTCATACTTCTATTACTTCTGTTTCCCTTATTATTTATTATTTATTTTACTTTTTTTTATTCAGGCAAGAAGCCGTATAGTAACAGTTTCTGCATACCATGCACTGTACGCCACGAAATCGATATCTTTAGTTCGACACGAAAATTCGCCACTTCATCCCAAGTTACATTTAGCTGCCATAGTTGCTGTATTAGCATCTTTGCTTGTGCCAATATCTAGCCCATAAGTCTGAATAGATTGAAAATTTATGCGAACTCGATTCACCTGCGAGGCCACATCCAAAAATCAATGGTCATGCAACTTGTATTTCACGTCTGAATTATCGCGATTTATAGCAACGTGTATCTTTTCATACTTGCTGTGGAACGAAACTGTAAGCTAAGCTTCGATCTAATTCGGTCTTTCTAACCAGCTGGATATCTTCTCTATTTAGTAAGTGTAGTTTCCGTGGCATCCTGCTCGTCTGCAATCCTTTTTATTATATTCAAACTGAAAACTATTGGAAGTTGAGTTTGTATGTAGTAGGAAAATGATTGTTCACTCAATGAAAAGTTTGTAATATGCTTTTAATTAAAGAGAAAAAAATAATTTATGTTTTACTGTAACACAAAATAATAATCTTTGAATTGCCTTTGGTTTGGTTTTACTTTTTATTTTTTACCGAATCTCATGCTCCAATCTTCTTTTTTTTTTTTTTTTACACTTGTATATCTCTCTCACACCACCTCTGTCTCCCATTTTCTCCACCTTTGCCAGCCTTCACTCATTACACTGTTACCGGCTCTCTCTCACTCATCATTCATACCAACTGATCAAAAAATCAATTGTTACCAACAAAAACAATTAAAGCAAATCCATCCGTTTTTAAAATTATATAGCACGTGCTAAGTTGCACACAGCGCAAAGTTGCTTGATGGGCGAGGTGAGTCATAGTGACGCGTCGTTTGTTATAATTTTCATTGTATTATAATTTTATTATAATTCACAAGTTATAAATTTATTATTGTAGGAATCCCGGCTTGAGATCCCAATTTGTAGGAATTTTGTTAAAGGATAGTTGTTTATTTTAGGTTAAATAAAAGAAAATTTGTTCAATAATGATTATAAAGTGACGTTTAACACTATTTCCTTAATTGCTAAACTTGCTAGACTCGCGACTCTCTTCTCTCTTTCGCGCAACTCTCAGCTCACTGTCTTCTCTCTTTCACGGCTCGTTCACTCTGACGTCTCGACACTCGCTCTGTTCTCTTTGACTTCTCGATTCTCACTCTGTTCTTCATCTGCCCAAAGATTCGCCATTCATCCATACATACACACAAACGCATCCATACCTTAGTGTCTTAAACGCTAGGCCTGAAGGACTCGCCATAAAACGAT
>NW_025109361.1:0-14664 GCF_011392965.1 Frieseomelitta varia
ATCTACAATATTTGAACCTGAAAATTGTTAACCTAAACAATAATTAATATTTTGTTAGGTAGCCCTTAACATCTGCCAGCCGCTAATATAAACAAAATAAAAAAAAAAACTAATAAAAAAGCTAATGAAAATAAACAAAGCGTACGTGTTACAAGCGTCATCAAATTTACTATCGGCAGCTTTATGAAAACATTTAATCATTGTCACCTGTTCCTTTTCTAACATAATTAATATTTTATTTACCGGTATTATACCGAAGTACATTTACCGACCTAACATCGTTTTGACAGAATCATACCGGTATTCGCACCATTTCGGTTTCATCAAACACATAATCGAATAATAACCTAAAAACACCGAAATCCGTAATACCGATTCGGTCTCTGATTCTCATTCTCGCGGTGAGTCGATGCTTGCCGCGATTCCTCCATCTTCGTGCAAACCTCACATTCGATCGTGCACAATTATCCACGTACGTAATCGTACGCAGTTTCGAAAAATATTACGTGGCGAGAGGCGTACAGAGAGACCATGCGAAGGAGAGAGGTTTTTAACGCGAGAGAAAGAGCTCATCGGAGCGTGGAAAAGAGAAAGAAGAAAAGGGCTGGGGGGGGGGGAGAGGGGTGAAGTAGAGAAGAAAGGAGAAGATGAAAAAAAAAAGGAAAGAAAGAGGAGAGAAGGAGAGAGGAAGGAACGATTCTCTCTGTTTCTCTCTGTTTGCTAGCTAGTAGTACGTGCGATTGTGCGTGCGTGCGCGCGCGCGTGTGCTCTCGTAGAGCATCGTGGGCTGCCGGTGTGTTACGGGGAGGCTGTGACTCATCCTGCGGGAGTGGGAGAGGGAGAAGGAGACGGAGACGGGGGAGAGGATGGGGGAGAGAGAGCGAGTCCTGTTCCCGTGGCAGGAAGCAGCGAGTGGGGGCGGGGATCGATATATCGACTCGAGAAACGTTCCTGCCGCTAGCAGGACTGCGTAGATTCAAGGTCCTCTTTTTCTCTGTCCTCTCTCTCTCTCTCTCTCTCTCTCTCTCTCTCTCTGTCTCTCTCACTCACTCTCTCGCTCGCTCTCTCTCGAATTCTCTCTCGTTCGTGGCTGCTGTCTGCCTCGCTCTCGAGCAACTCCAACAGAGTCGCAGTCTTCTTCCCGTAGCCGAGGAACAAATGCGCGCAAAACTGTAAATTCCGTCCGTTTCCAAGCCTGGTTCCTTTCGACGCTGGAATTTCACCGTTTTATTCTTCCTCCGAGTTTCCTTTCTCTTTTTTTTCCTTTCCGATCTTCGGTCTCGTTTCAGCTTTCGTTCGTTAGAATTCGGCAGAAATATTGGTCTCTCGAATGGGGAACAAAAGGTTCAGAGGGTGAATTTCAAAGACACGCTTGTTCTATAAAACTGTTCGAATCGAAGATAGGAAAGACAGTTTCTTCGAGAATGCTTCGATGAGATCTTAAAGTAAGAAATATGGCGGTTCAATTTTATTTGTAAAACATTTTGTCTTATAGTGTCTGATATCTACTGCACTCTTGTTATTGAACAAACAACGGAGCAAATTGTGCCTGCTTGTCTCGAAACAAGTTCAATTTTAGAAACATCAAAACTACAAATCTTTCGACCCTAGAGCACGCGTATAAAAATATACACGTAATAATCTTTTTTGATACTCTGCAAAATTTTATTTTTTTTTAAATTATGCCGCTAGACGGTAATGTAATAATATTACATATTAAGTTTATGTAAGTAATTATTAGCAACAGCAATAATATTATTATTAATAATAACGTTTATTAAGTAAAAAAAAAAATTCAAATAAGATACAAATCGTGCACGATACTTCGCTGTTGTGATTTAAATAGATTCCTAAAAATTTTACTTTTTTTTAAATTATGCCGCTAGACGGTAATGTAATAATATATTAAGTTTTTAAGTTGTTATTATTATTATTAAGTAATTATTTATATAATTATTATTATTATTAAGTTCGAAAAAAAAATTTTAATACAATACAAATCGTGCACGATATCTCTCTGTTGTGATTTAAATAGATTAAATAGATTCTTTAAAAAAAGAAAAACCAAGTACCTAAACTGTGCAATAAATTCGCAGGACCACAAAACAAAAAATGGCTAAAAATTGAAATTCACATGTTTCTGACACTTTCACCATCGGCAAACTCTTTCAGCTCTCGATGTACGTATAATACGACACTGAAAATCGACACGGAGCCCCATCAGCGTGAAACGTCCGGAGACCCGAAGCCCCGACGATCGATCGGCTCTCTCCAGTTTGTCGACGGCCGTTCCTCGCTGAAATCGACGATTCGCGGGTCCGCAACAGCCCGAATGGAAAACGCGTACATACTCGTCGTGCCAACCATTGGACGATCTACGCGAGTAACGATAGGTTAACCGTAGGTTAGGCGAGAGCGGAGCAGCTTTGGCCATTATTCGGCCTTCGGGGTCTATCGATTCGCAAACATTCGTTGCTGGACCATTCGTCGTTCGATTTCAAGAGAGAACTTTTCGGGGGGAAAAACCGACGCGAATTCGATTCGTTTCGAGCGCGCACACGTCGCGCAATGACTCCGTCCTTTAAAATTGGATTCCTGAATGGCATTACGAGGGAACTTATTGTGTTGGTTGCTGGAACCAGAGGTTCTCAATCGGTGTGGCTCTTTCGACAGCTGGAACGGGGTTTTCAGAATTTGAAAATGTGTATTTTCTGGTATTTTACCAGTCGAAATAAGGGACAACTGGGACCATATTTGCAAACTTTGATGAGACCTCGATAATACTTGCGACTCGTTATAAATTTCGAAAATGCTGAGATCAAGCGAGAAAATGATTGTTGAATTGAAATGGCAACAAAACGAAGGATTTCTCTTTCTCATCCTGTGCCTATGTATTTCTTTTATACGCAGTAATATATATTTCAGGCAACATATAATATACTTTTTTAACGCAATAATCTGTATAATATTATTTTCAAAATATATATTTTAATTATAAAGATTTTTCTTTTTTCTTTTCTTGGGAGCGAAGCAAAAATTGGAAATGATAATTGTCTTCGGCGTATCGTATGAAATGCACGTAACTTGCCATCCGAAGACAAATATCGTTATTGACAGCGGTAATGAAGATTCGTTCCGAGAAGAATGTTGAGAAGAACGAGATATCGTGCTGAATAATGGTAATTGAGATTTATTCCAGCAACAGAGACGGCCCGAGCGATAATTGCGCTGGAACGGAGCTTCTTTCTTTTTTTTTTTTTTTTTTTTTTTTTTGTGCTAGATCCTCCGTTGTAGATCATTAAGTATTTCGCGATTTGACGAGAGCTCAAAGAATTATGTCAGGTCTAAACTGCCTTTCTTCTCAAACAACGGTGTTACCAATCGAAAAAATTCATCTCTACACTGTCTATCTGCCTCGAGGTGAACACCCCGACGTCTTTACGTGTTTTCCTCTCTCTCTTCTTCTCTAACACCCTGTATAATTCCATTAACCGCTTCACGTTCACGGACAAGACGCCCCGTGAACTAATTCTGTCGCGAATCTATGAATGAGATATCCCACGTCTCAACCCTTTCTTTCATGCTTGATGTTGCGTATGCCCCAGCGTCGTGCCTTAATTTAATTAATTGACTGATTGATTAAACGATAAGTGCTATTTGCTTTCGAAGATGGAAACCATCCTCGAATTTCACCGCCTTTGACGGGCTATTCTCGGCAGGGCACGCGGATATTTATTTATACAAATTGGCATTTTTACGGAGGTGGTTGAACAGGTGAAAGACTTCATCGTCCAGCGGATATTGTGATATAACGAACGCTATGTTTTAAATAGGTGCCAATTACAGTACACGCGTATCTACATGATACATCGTAGATACATAGATATTTTGGAGATAAATGAACTGGCAGTCCTCGGAAGTGACGCCTGACGATCGTTGTGGCAATTTGCTTAGGTTTAAATTGTATCAATAATAATAACTTTGTAACGGTAAATTTATATAAATTTTATATTATATGTTTATATATATAATTTTATTGTTAATTGTATATTTTATTTTATATCATATTTTATTTTAATTTTATATATACATATAAAATTTTATTATTAATTATATATTTTATTTTAATTATATATATATATAAAATTTTATTATTAATTATATATATATCTTTTTTAGTAATTATATATTTATACATATAATTTTTCTCAACCCAAAGAAAAAAAGAAAAGAGGAACTCTTTTTCTGAAAGAGACAACGGAGCCACGACGGAGCAGAACGAACGCGTCTCGTCAGGACTAAGTGGAGAGAGGGCGTTTCGTTTTATTTCGATATCGCAGACGATCGGTGTGTGGCATCCTTCCTTCGTCGCGGTTTCGCACAAAGATTATCGGAAAACGGTGGCGTTTAAATGCGAGCAGATGTACTTAGCCAGCGACAGATGCTCTCTGGAGGCAATGCGAGAAATGGCCGCGCGTCGCCAACGAATTCGTTGCCGGCTTGGCATACGCGCGGCATACCCCGGGATTCAGGCTGTTTCGACGAGTCGAAAAACATTCGTCGCTCGATCGATACTCGCCTCTCGTTCTTCCTGTACACGCACACTTACACGTGGCCTCGCACATACACGCGCGCGTACACGTCCCAAATGCACGCGCGGCGCACTCGTATCTCAGGATTAACTAAAATTAAAGCCGGTTCGGCCGAATGCGAGCAAGGACGATCTATTGACATTAACCAGTTTCGCAAATAGGACGCACGGTCGGCAGATGGCGGACACCGGTGGAAGAAAAGGCACAGATCCGGCCCGCGAGATTTCCAAAATGCGATTCGATCGTTCGAAATACGAAACGCCATCTGGTGCACGAGGGGGAGGAGAGAGAGGAGGGATAATTAGATCCTCGTGACGCGGGAGAGAATTTTTGTGATCGCGATCGCGATCGAGCTGGCCAAGTCCTCCGATTCGGAATGGGATTTCGTTGCTTTCGACGCTTTCGAAAGATGAGATCGTAGCCTAGTGAGTGAATCGAAACGGGTATTCCATTTATTTTCTAGACCTCATAGCGGAGGAGCAGCTTGAACAATACAGAATCACGGTAAATGTAAATCCTGTTTGCGTAAACTGGCGTACCTAGCTCCCTTGCGATATCTCTGTGAAAGCAAACGATGCGTTGCAAGAACAAAATCTGTTTCCATGAATAAATAGTTTACTATGTATGGAGAGTAGCAATCTCCAATAATGAGTTGTACGATAATAATAGAGAAATTTCGAAAAGGCACCGACGTAATTGAAGGATTTGAAAATTTTCTTTTTAATTCCAATGACATTTGGATCTCTCGATCAAATATTAGATTTTGATCACTTCCTCCTTCGCTATTTAGATAATATACATTATCTAAATACAGGTACTGAATGAACAATTCGTCCACCATTGTCATAATAATAATAATTTTTCCTTTCGCGACATACAACTGGAACCTCGTCTATCTTACGCTCTTTAAATTTCGTTCCAACAACCTTTATAATAAACAAACTTTTCTTTTTAAATTACGATCAAATTGTATAAAGGTTTTGAAAATTTTACTCGCGTGAAATTAATCAAATTTAACATCAATTTGATACCGAGACAAATAATTTCATGAAACGAGTTTCCGGTGTGATTTTCTGGAAATACTCTCGGATACCAAGGTTCCGATTTGTAGTTATTTAAAGGAACACTAGTGTATTATCCCCAACAGCTTAACCCTTCACGAAATCCCATTAACCCTACAACCATCGTCTATTATGAACTATTCTAGAAATCCGGAAGTCTAGTTTAGTTTAATATCTAATTCACATTATCTTTATAATTTAAAATATAAGTAAAATAACAGAAATCATCTTCAACCTCTTGCGCTGGAATGTCGAGAATATTTTGGTCCAAAAGTGCAATATTTTCTCAGTTTTGAGTAATAAATAAATATTTAAGTAAAACGAAATAGGCAAAACAAATAATAAATTTGGTACATCTCAATAATTTCTATTCTATTTAAGTGATATCATACCGACCGAGTTTAAAAATAAGGCGACGAATTATTGTATACGGTTTGGTCGCTCGTTATGGTCCGCAATCAGTTGCCAGCACAGGTGGTATAAAAAATAAAATCGCATAGAGCCGCTGTTTACTATGAACTATCCTAAAAATTCAGAAGAAAGTTCACACTACTACATAATTCCAATCTCAATTTAAAGCATACTTCAAACTATAATATAGCACATCTTTATATATATATATATATATATTTTTTTTTTTTGTTTGTGTTGCATTTTTTTCTTTCTAGAAGTAAAAGGGCGAACCAAATAATACTACTCCACATTGACAACGACGCCAAATAAAAATTACTGAACATAATGTAACAAACGGCAGTATAAAATACATTAAGAGGAAACATAATCTCTTAGGAAAACACGTGTTGAGAGATCACTAACAATTACTCACATAATCTGACATTCTAACATAATCTAAGTAATACCGACATGAAGAAACAAAATCATCTCAAAAAAAAAAAAAAAAAACTCAGTTTGTTTTATTTCAAGTCACGTAACTTCCATCTCGGCGGAAGTACACGAAAAGGTGCAAACAGGCTCGAATTCACTCGGCTCTTTCCGCGAAAATGGAAAAAGTCGATTAATCGTCGCCCAGGGCAATTGACTCGATTAAGAGACGCGGACTTAACATTCGTATAAAATGAACACAGCCACCCTGGGCGGGTTTCCATCCTCTTCCCTCCGTTCTTCGTTTCTGTTCCGCTCGAAACTGGCGAAAGGGGAGAAACGGGGCGAAAACTTGATTTTCCTCGAAGGAGAGGCGAGCGCGAGCACGTCGCGACAGCGAAATCGCGCGGGTAACGATCGACCCGGCCACCTTGCCGAGGGAATCTCGCCCTTGGTGCACGGGCCCCGGGTTCTCCGGGATCCGGCCTTCATCAGCCGAGTGTGAAATCCAGTTTTCGTGGTCGTTAGTCGTGGTTCGTCGAGCCGTCGCGATGATCCAGCCGCGTCTAGCCAAATTTTCCCCGGGATTCCGCGCGATTTACTCGCCGTTCGCCATATTTACCGTTCCGCCTCGACAAAAGTTCTTCGCCTCTCTCGAAGGTGATAACCAAAATACGCGTCGCAGAGATTTCTTTACATTTTTCTGAATTCGTCTTCCTCAATTTTTGTTAATTCCCCGTTGAGCTGGCAACTGGTTCACGGACCATAACGAGTGACCGAACCTTATTTATTTATTTTTCTTATTAGTACAAAAAGTGATAAAATTTTTGAACGTAATGAGGTGATTGTGAGTGAAAAATATAAATAGGGAGATATTAAGTGACGAGCGTTTGAAAGATGGAAATGGTTAATTATATAATAATTCGTCGCTTTTTTTTTTTTTTTGTTTTGAAGTCGTCGGTGTGATATCATTGGATGGAAATTTATTATTTAGAAGTGATATACTTGTCACTTGTTTTTCTTGGGTTACATTTAAATATACTAAAAACTGAGAAAATGTTGCAATTTGGGACAAAAAGTTCTCGACGTTCGTGGCGTAATGAGACGTAAAAGAATCAGAAAATGTCAAAAAATGTCAAAAAATTTTGCAGTTGTAAATCTATCAGTTGAAGATTGAAGGTTATATTAATCTCTTTAAAATTTCGTCCATTTTTTCCTTCAAACTTTGAACATCATACTAATATAGCGGATCTAATCCTCACGGGAGCCTGAATAGTCATCAGAGATCTCGTTTCATTTTCACTAAACTAAAGCTAATATAATTAATTTTATAAAACCTTTACCGTCTGTATGTCGCAGTTGTAATATAAGAAATATCATGGAATAGTAAGTAGACACTAATTGCAAGTAAGAATCGACTTTCGTACATATAAATTGTATTAGTATTTCATCGACAAATTATATAATTTTCAATGGACACTGTGAATGATATAAATAAATGAAAAATCCAATCGTTTCTCCACTATAATTCTTCTGCATTTATTTTTTATCATTGACTCTCTGGAGAACGTTTCCTTTGCAAGTAACAGTTAGATATTATTCGAAATATATATTCAACGAAATTTTTACAATTTTCTCACGTAATTTCAACAATCGTTTAATCATTTTTTCGACAAGCATTCCTGCGTTTTCGGAACCTGAAGCGTCTCTGTGTCGACAGATGAAAAAAAATCTAATGCGAAAGATCGACGTGGAAAGATTTTACGAAGAAAAGAGGAAGAAGGAGAGAGAGAAGGCAAGAGATCCGGAGGAAAGGGGGCAAGGGCAGGGAGTTCACGGTTGCGAGACGAGAGACGGTCAGGAAGTGGGACGAATTTTTCGACTTCCGCGGCTCGATCGATCCCTTGTGCCCCGGCAGACTCTCAATATCCATTATTACGACGAAATAGGCGCGCGCGCGGGCGCACCTCGGCGCCTCCCTTTCGCCGGCGAAAAAAAAAAAAAAAAAAGAGAAAAGAAAGAAAGAAGAAGAAGAAAACCCGGTGAAGACGCGAGAGCGCCGACGTCGAATCGAAACGCGCCTTAATCGTTCGCTTCATTTGTCACGCCAACTGGAATTGGATTTCTTCTTCTCCCCTATTTCCGAAAATCGACCTCTCGTCGCGTCGTCCGATTTGCTGCGCCGATTTTCGCTGCTAAATTTCACTCATTTTCGAGGGTGGAAAAGTGTAGGCAAATCTCGAAAGCGCAAGTTTCTATTAATTCCTGAACAACGGTTGCAAAGATGGAACACGTTTTGTTTTTGTTTCGGTTGTCTTTAGTCATTGGCAACTAATTGCGAACCGTAACGAGTGACCGAACCGTATACAATAATTTGTCGAACTTTCTTTTTGAAGTCTATTCTCGTCGATATGATTGATGACTGGGATAGAAATTATTGAGAAGTAATAAATTTATCATTTGTTTTGCCTGTGTATTTGGTTATACTTAAATATACTTAAAACTGAGATAGTATTGCAATTTTGGGACAAAAAAATGTAGAAATATAGAAATATATATATATATAGAAAATTTCAACGTAAGAAATTTAGCCGACTTAAAACATTAATAAAATAACATTTCCCGAAACTACCTAAATTAAATACACACAAATAATTATAATTCAATACAATACTAAGCATCACGTTTTAATCTCAATTTTACGAAAAAAAAATCTCCGTATCTCGAACGATCGTAGAAAGAGTAATCCAACTTCTCGCGTTTGAACAGTTCCGACAATCTTACCAACGTAAATTTAAATCGGAGAATTTAAGTTTTCATAAATCAAGTGCGGAGTCTTCCGCTGAGAAAAAAAAAAAGAATTTCAAAGAAAGTGCTCTCATTCAGGGCGGAAGGAAAAGAACATCGGCTCGAACGGTGAGAGGAATCGAGCGACTAGCTGAAGCGAAAGGGATGGCTTTTCCCTACGTTTTCGAACGCGTACCGAATAATCGGCATTCGGCGGGCTTTTCGGTTCCGGTTTCTCGATAAATCGAAACTGCGCGAAGCCCGTCAACGTCTGCCCGAAGAGCAGAGAAAGAGGATCCGGCGAGAGTGTTCGGTTACTGAGCACGAGTGTACGGGTGCTCCCCCGACGATTCGCGCGCCGCGTTTCACTGGCCGAACCGATAACCGCGCCCGATAACCGGCTGCAATTGCCTCAGGGTTATCGTCCATCAGGCCAATCAACTCAACGCCGGCCTGGCAAGACGCTGAGAAATCGCTCATTCACTTTTTCCACGGCCTTGGAAAGCGAAAGCCGAAACGAACGAGTTGCCTAGTGCTCGATACGAGATCTGTTGGAGGATCGATCGGCGGAGGAAAGTCGAACGACGACTGCGTTTTCGGTGGACGATGGGTGACGTTGGTCGGAGGGGGGTGCCTTTGTTTGATTGCAAAGGGGGTGGGTGATTGATGATTATGATGATTAGGACGGGACAAGGGCAACGCGGCGTTTGGAAACGGAGCGTTATGATCAATTCGGCGCGGTTGCAACCCCGCGTGAGAAATGGGATTGCGTAATGAGTCGCGTGAACTGGCGTTCGATTATTCGCGTAAATTCGCTTCGTCACTTTTCCCGGTCAGATTCGTATTGACATTTTGTCAAAGATTTGCCTTTTCTTTCTCTCTTTCTTAACAAACAAGGACCGTGCTGTTCTAGACGAATTGTAATAACTCAATGGTCTTGATACGTTTCAGTATCCGAGAAGGAGAAACATCCGGAGAGGCACAATTTTCGAATGTTTATCAAAACGCGCGAAGAATTCGCGAGATACGTTCAAACTGCAAACGTTTCTTGGTGTATCCAAGATACGAAACAAATTTCTATCCAAAACAAAAACACGTATGTACCTGCCAATCACTTTTCAAACACGCATTCATCCAGAAAATAAAATCAATTTCTATTCCCAAGAATCCACACAAACGTCCTCAATTCTATCATATTCTCCAAATTCGTATCAACGTACGAAATAGAGAGGGAGGATCCTCTAAATCCTGTTTTCTCTCTCTCTCTCTCTCTCTCTTTCTCTCTCTCTGTGCCTCTGTCCTCGCATAGGATACAGGATTTTCCAGCGCTGGCCTTGGCCCCGAGCGGCGACGAATCGCGCGAGAACCCGGTCAGAAACGCGACACGTATCGCGAGACTCACCGACGCGATCTCACTACGCTGAGGAAGATCGCTGCCCCCGGTGGTTCCGCCGCGTGAACCGCCGTTCTCCGCCACGTAACACCACGTAATACCGCGTAAGCGACCGCGTGGGCGTTGACACTTCTTTCGGTTGCCTCTCGACTACCGTCTTGCTTGTTACGCGACGCGCCAGACGTGTACAGGATATTTCACAACAAGTGGTTGTTTATCTGCTGTCGTTATCTGCACGTGACGCGCGACACGGGATGAAATCTTCTTAACCTTTGGAACAGTGATTTCTGGTTTGATAATCTGTTTGTTTTTTACATACGAAAAGAAATTTTTATATTCTTTGATTTTGATAATTATAACTATATTTTATATTCTCTGATTATGATAATTATAACTGATTTGATTTAATATTCTTTGATTTTATGATAATTACAACTATATTTTATATTCTTTGATTTTATGACAATTATATTTTATATTTTATGGATTTTATATTCTTTGATTTTATGATAATTATAACTATGAAGAAGTAGAACTTAAATAAGAAATATGGATGTCTATAAATATATAGGAATTCACACTGTATAACAGCATTATTTACTAACACAATTATTTTTTTACTGTACAATTATTTTTCGTCATTGGTTGCTATTGCAGTGGTAGATGTATATAGAATATTCTCAAATAACTGTGAATCATCACATGTGACATTGAAATTGGAAGGAAGCGTAGAATGAGATTTTTTTAACCTTTGGACAGAGGGTGGTTTTGTGGTCATGTGATCTAGTAATTTTTGCGTATAGTTGGGAGAAAATTTTTGTATTGGATATAATAATTGTATAAAGAGATAGAAATCTAAGAAACGGAACCTAGATTATATATACATGGCCATAATAGAACTTGTATTTATGTCCATAATGGACAAAAACGAACGTATATGTATAGAATAAATATACAGGGTACAATATAAAGAAGTTCAACCCTTGAGAATTCCTGGAGAACGAAACTTTCAAAAAACATTTCCCTTTGGAAAGTCAACTACTCGTCTCCGGTTCTTCCATAACTGGTCGTGTCAACCTTGGCACAAAAGGGCGACAATGCAGCCAATTAACCGGTTCGCGCCAAGGGATACTTCTTCTCCTGCGGATAGCGTGCGTATCGATCCAATTGCAGCGAAACCCGGCAAGTGGCGAACGTTTTCAAGGGTTGACCGACGCCGGTGGAGAGGATCGGCGAGAATATCGTGCCAATTGCACGATCGCGATTTCGCCTTTGACTCTCAACTCCAAGACAAAATCGTAACCTCGACTTTCTTCTCTGTTTCAAAAATTCTACACGCCTTTTATGAGGGAAGAACGTAAGCTCTCAAATTCGTGCCAACCGCAGCCAAATCTTCTCTTACATTTACTATTCCTTCGACAAAAAATTCAAAAATTCTACACGCCTTTTATGAGAGAAAAAAGTAAATTCTCAAATTTGGTCTTGTGCATCTCTTACATTTTTATTATCCCTTCGAGAAAAAAAAAAAAAAAAAAGGAGAGAAAATAAAATGAATGAAGCTGCCGTGTCCATTCAGCTTTCACTCCTCGAAATCAACGTCCCTTTCTATCTCAGAAAACACACCGCACTCGCGACAGAGGATGAGTGAAAAGAGAAAAGAGAAAGAGAAGGAACGCGCGAGGGGTTAAAATCGTTTGCCCCCACGGCTGAAGTGAAGCGGGTCAAAACAGCGAGAAAAGACGATAAAAATTGGGGCATCGCGGATGGCCTCTCGACGGCAGCCAGGTGCACGATGAACCGGAGGGTGGCCTCCTGTTTCGCGAGCAGAAAGACACCCGGGGATGAGCCTTCCCCCGGGATAAAGAGGGTGTTAAGATCCGCGAGGGTGTGGGTTGTTGTGACGGCGAGCCTGTATACCGGTCGGGGCCTTCGACTCTCGTGCCGCTGCCCATCTATCATCCCGAGCCTCTCTTCCCGCTACTCTCGTTTTTTTTTTTTTTTTATTATTTCTCTTTTTTTGCCCTGCCTTTGTCGTGCGTCGTCCCGCTCTCTCTCTCTCTCTTTCTTTCTCTCTCTCGTTCTCGCTCGATGCACTCGTAAAGATCAGAGAATGTTTCGAGAGAAGTGTTATGCACCCGTCTCCGCGCTTTGCTTCTTCTACTTTGATGTCAAAAGTAGCCGTGCCCAGTTTTCGATCGTGGATATATTTGAGATCTGAAATCTCCACTCGTTTCAATCATTCGAACGAGTCTAACTGCTTCCAGAAAATAGTAGGTTCCAACAATTTCAAGCGAATGTCATTTTAGCAAAATCCTCGCTTCTTCAAATTTCTAACGAAAATATCGGATATTATTACGGGCTCCTGTTAATTCTTAAAATGGGGCTCTTTTAGAAAAGAAAAGAATCGCAGACTAAAATTTGATCGATGGAAATAAGAATTACAAAGACGCCCGTAACTTTGTCATTTTTCAATTAATAAGGGAACACGCGGATTTTTGACGAAATTTGGCGTAAATGTAGTTTTCGAAAAAATATTCGACGCCTATCTTTTTTTTCATCGACAATCGTCACAATGATAAAGTGAAAATTACCCTCAAATTTGAAGATGCAGAATATACGTAATTCGGAAATTATTGAAGATAGATTTTTTTGTGTAAATGGACGAAAATTATTATTTCTCAACGACAAATTTAATCGCGTGTACCAATTTGCAAAAAAAAAAACAAAATTTGTTTAACCAATAAATTTAAAAAAAAACTTCTATTTCTTACAAATTTCTTCAAGTAAATCTCAACGTATGTTCTCGAATATTTTATAAAAATATATTTTATTTTGAAAAATACATTCAAACGCAATAATTTATAGTTTCGTGTTATAAATTGGACTCTTGATTTTTGCATTACAAAGAAACGAATTATTTTCAAATGTTTCTCGAAAGAATACAAAATCCAAGAAAATCCAAAGCGAGACAAGATCTATATCTATGATATTTTTTCAGACACGGGTCCAAAATATCGCTCCAGTTGCAACTGCCTATCGCAATTACGTCGCGTTGCTAGCAGGGCGTGAAACGTCTCGAGAAGTTTAACATAATCGGTTGTCAAGATCGCTGACGGAGCGACGAACGCGATACGATATGACGACGACGACGGGTTTATTCAGCGATCGATTTCGAGAATCGCGTATTATTTGCGCTTGACGGGGCTATCATCGAGCGGAACAACAATTTTCTCGTTTAATCGCGGCTCATCACGAGATGCGCTCTGCCTACGCACGCCTGTCCGTGAAAGTCACGATAATAGCTGTCAGTGACTCACTTAAGGTCAGCTCTCGGAAAGTGGCGCGATAAAGAGTCAAGAAGACCAGCCGCGAGTCGACGGACTCGTGAAAATCATCGTCGATCCGCGAAACTCTCGAGCAATGTTGCTAAGATTGATTAAAGTTCGATCAAATTTTGTAGTTAATCGAGTATCTTCGAGTCAAAAATGTTTCTGGATAAAGTCCCGTGTTTCTAAACTAAATGAATAAATTCGAAATTTATTACTAGAATTATAGTATAGTAGCAATTTTATTATTAGATTATTTTCGTGACTGAAAGATCCACGTTTGAGAAAAGATCCACGTTACGATCGCTTGTAACGGGCTGTGCAGTATTCTCGCGTTTGTATAATAACATCGTAATGAAGGGAAACTGCATCGGCCGAAAACGCGAGAATGAAGCTGCTTATTTACGATATCACGAACGAGATACGGGTGGAAAATGGCAGATCTAGCCGAACGATTGGCAAGAGCGGCTAATATCGCTCGTTCTACACCCACGCGTCACGTCGAGGATGCCCGACGGATAAATGCCATTCCATAGAATACGTTCCTCTTATCAGTATCAACGACCGACCGTTCGATTCCCCGTCGAACATTGATCTGCACTCTTTCCACCCGCGAAACAAAGAGAGAGAGGACAAAGAAACGAGTAGAAGGAGAAAAGAAAAAAAAAAAAAAACAGAAGAAA
>NW_025109361.1:15344-16382 GCF_011392965.1 Frieseomelitta varia
TATATATATATATATATATATATATATATATATATATATATATATATATATATATATATATACATATGTGTGTGTATGTATATATATATACACGCGAATGTTCTACAACACGCGGCTGTATGCCACTGTTTATCCTACCCTGGCATCCGCGCTCCTACCCCTTTCCCCCCGGCAGGCGAGCCACGCGCGTGCACCTGGATTTTCACGAATTTCCAGCGAAACGCCGACCGGCAAGCGGACGCCACCCCCTTTCCCAACGCGATGTCGCGTGCCGACCACCTTCATTTTCGCGCCCGTTTCATCGCCCCCTTCGATCCGCTCGTTCTCGCAGAATTGCTCCAGTTACACGGGCGCGAACGCTCGCGTGGCGCAACAGGATTCCTCTTGCAGCGAAAGTGAATCCGGACGCGCGCGCAACCGGCCAGGTTTTCAACTTCACGCTCCTTTTTTTTTTCTTTCTTCTTTTTTTTTTTTTTTGAAAGACAAGAGTTAGGGTTTTTCTTCTGTTGAATTGCTTCGTGACGTTTCGATTACTTTGTTATTACGCGAATGTTATTAATAAATGTTATAAATAAATGTTGGAGAGTTCTAATCTCCCGTCTTTTGCATTAGAGCGAAACACCTATGTTTCACCGTTATGATAAAGAGACTCCGTTGCTCTTCTTCTTCTGTTCTCCAGTAAACGAAGAATAGCCGTGAGCAACGTGTGTCTCAACTCTGTCGACTTTTATATATCCATTTTGAATTGCACGATCTTCAACAAATTACGTCAATAAAACATTCTACTTTATAGATTACTATATACTATATTATATTTCATGTATCTATAAACGAAAAATTCGAATGCTCGCGACATCTGATCTTAAATAACATAAATAAATGTTGGAGAGTTCTAATCTTTTGTATTAAAGTGACACCTATGTTCACCGTTATAATAAAGAGATTCCGTTGCTCTTTTGTTCTCTAGTAAACGAAGAATAGCCATGAACGTGTGTCCAAACTCTGTCGACTTTTATATATCCATTTTAAATTGCACGA
>NW_025109361.1:16828-25637 GCF_011392965.1 Frieseomelitta varia
ATTCGAATGCTCGCGACATCTAATCTTAAATAACATAAATAAGTGTTGGAGAGTTCTAATCTTTTGTATTAGAGCGACACTTATGTTCACCGTTATAATAAAGAGACTCCGTTACTCTTCTGTTCTCTAGTAAATAAAGAATAGCCGTGAGCAACGTGTGATATAAAACTCTGTCGACTGTTATACATTCATTTTGAATTGCACGATCCTCAACAAATTACGACAATTTAAACATTCTACTTTATAGATTATCATGTACTATATTATATCTCATGTATCTATAAACGAAACATTCGAATGCTCGCGACATCTAATCTTAAATAACATAAATAAGTGTTGGAGAGTTCTAATCTTTTGTATTAGAGCGACACTTATGTTCACCGTTATAATAAAGAGACTCCGTTACTCTTCTGTTCTCTAGTAAATAAAGAATAGCCGTGAGCAACGTGTGATATAAAACTCTGTCGACTTTTATATATTCATTTTGAATTGCACGATCCTCAACAAATTACGACAATTTAAACATTCTACTTTATAGATTATCATGTACTACATTATATCTCATGTATCTATAAACGAAAAATTCGAATGCTCGCGACATCTGATCTTAAATAACATAAATAAGTGTTGGAGAGTTCTAATCTTTTGTATTAGAGCGACACTTATGTTCACCGTTATAATAAAGAGACTCCGTTACTGCTCTGTTTTCTAGTAAACGAAGACTAGCAACGTGTGTCCGAACTCTGTCGACTTTTATATATCCATTTTAAATTACACGATCCTCAAAACAAATTATGACAATAAAATATTCTACTTTATAGCATGTACGTTATATTTCATGTATCTATAAAATTCGAACAGGTTAAGAAAAAAAAACAAAAGAAAAAGAAAATTGGTGGCACCAACCTTTTTCTCGGTGAGCTTCTCGCACCGCCTCATCTTGCAGATCTGATGGCTCTTGTCGTTCCGGCAGGGCGCGCAATCGCCGCAGTTGTCCTTGCGTTGACACCCGATGCACTCGCCGCACCTCTTGCGTTTCTTCTTGGCCGGCTTGTCGCTGAGGCCGCCGTCACCGTCGGCGTCGGCCATCCCGCCGCCGAGGTGGTGCGGCCCCCTGTTCGCGGTGGACGAGACCGCTGCTACTTGCCCGGAACTCTCGACGTTGCCGGCGCCAGCGCTGTCTTCGGACTCCATCGAGCCGGCGCGTATTTTTCTACGCTCTTTCTTCCTGCCGTCGATGCCGATCGGCCTGGACGTCGGCGACGAGTCGAGCACCGTGGACATCGGGTTCTGGAAGTTGGCGTGATGGAGCTGCGGGTAATCCGGCTTCACCACGGTCAACACCGTGTGATGAGGATGGCCAGGGGGCGGCGGTGGAAACGCCTGTACCGGGCTAGACCCGAGCAGTTGGATGTGCCTTTCGTCGAGTAGCTGCTGCTGAAGCGCCGGCACCTCTCTGGCTTGGACCGGTGCTGGTACCAAAGGATAACCGACGCTGCCTCTGTGCGGATGTGGGGCTGGAAGCGGCGTGCCGAGCGTGTGGAAGCTAGGCAGGCCGACCGCCGACGTGACAGGTGGCGAGTGCGATATCGAGGCTGGCGACAATGGCGTGAGCGCGGTTAATTGAGGCTCTGCCTCGCTAGGTGCGGTAAATTGACTCGCGAAGCTCGGCAGACCTTCGGCGGCCGGTGTGGCGGTCGGCGCGCCGCCACCAACCGCGTTCTTCGACTCCCATGGCCTGTACTGGCTGGCGAGCACCACCTCGCCCCGTGAATCGATCAAGCGACCCGTCAATCCCTCGTAGTAGTCCCAGGAGGACGTCAGACCGAGTCCGACGTCCTGCGAGTGAAGGGTAGTCAGTGTTGTCGAGCTGTCCATCGCGTTGTCTCCGGCGAAGCTGCTGAATGGCGGCAGGTGACGCGCCGGATCACCTGGACCGACCGAGCTCGGCGAGGTCGCGACCGCCGCCGGAGGGCTTCCTGTTACCCTCTCGGTGGCGACGACCTCCTTCGTTACCTCGGCGCTCATCTTCCCCGCCACGTCATCTCGACGTGAACCCCCTGCGCGCAGGAGGTCGCGTTACTTTTCTTCTTCCAAGGGATGAACGTCGTTTCTCACGCCGGGCCGGGAATACCGAGACGACGATACCACCGGAACCGGTACGCGAGCGGTTGCGTATGAGGTTGTCGTACACGCACTTTCGATCTTCCGCTCTTCTTCAATTCCACTTCTCTCCACCGTCTCCTCCGTCTCTGATTTTAGAAACGTTGGTGTTCGTGTTTCCACGATCCACGTGATCGCTGGACGCTCGTTATCGGGATTATCCGCTCTGGTCGACGCGTGTTCCGGGCTCGTTCCCCCGGCACCACCGTGACATCTGACAGAAACGGGACCAATTCCTCCTCCTCCTCCTCCTCCACTATCGATGCTGTTTTCCTGCTCTGCCTCAAACCTTGCTCGATGAAGCTGAAAACGCTGGTTCCCTCGGCGATTCTTCCCCGAAGTTTTATTATTATTCCTCTGTACCTTTCTCTGCGTGTATGTCTTTCTTGTTGCTCGCGTGTGTATCGGTGTGTATCGATGTGTATCAGTGTGTACATGCGATTTTTTTCTTCCTTTTGCTGAATTTCTTCTCCCGTCTGCCTCTTGCTCTTCGTTCCTCTCTCGCGTTCACTCTTGTCGTCACTTTCACTCGCTCTCTCTCTCTCTCTCTCTCTCTCTCTCTCTCTCTCTCTCTCAATTTCTACCTCTCTCTATAACTCTATTTCTGTCGTTTGTACTCAACAGGTTTAGGCTACGAACTGAAGTAGATCGGTTTCTCTGGGAGTAATTATATGCGAGTCCCCTTTTCCGGATATATAGGGCGGCCTGCGTTCTCTCCGTCTGTCTTACACTTTGGATGGGACTCCTCTTCCTTCCTTAATTAGATACTCTCATACGCGTTCTCTACGAGTAGCTGCGTCAGTTTTTTCTTTTCTTTTCTGTTTTGTTCTTCCCTTTCCTTTTATCTTTTTGTCAAAAAAAGAAAAAAAATTAAAAAAAAACACGATCGTGAACCCTTTACTTTTCTTTCTTTCGTTCGTCAACTTTCGTGTGTTACTTGATAAGAACTTGATGAAACACTTTCAAGTCGGTCGGCTTCTACTTGCGTCTCTTGTATTTCGGTTTTGCGATTTTTTTTTTCTTTCTTCCTATTTTTACTTTTTTGTTCCGTTTGCTCCTCTGATTCTGAAAATCTGCTCGCGAAGAGATCGCCGCTCGTCTAGCTGGTTAGTGAGTATATATCGTTAGTTCGCTGAGTGATTAGTAGAAAAGAGAAAATGGTAGATTCTTTGGTTTGCGGTTTTTACTTCTTTCTTTTTTTTCCCCCTTTTTTGTCTTCTTCTTTCTTTTTTTTTTTCTTTCTTTTCTTTTGTTTAATCTGCCCTTAAACGTACAACAATCGTCTCAAACGCGTTTCCCCCCCTTTTTTTTGTATTTTTTTCTTTTTACTCTGTTTCCCCTTGTTTTTCGTTTTATTTTCTTCTTCTTCTTCTTCTTCTTCTTTCGCTTCGTCTTTCGATTTGGCACTGGCGGACTTTTTTTTTTTAATCTTTTTCTTTTTTTTTCAGATATACTTTGTACACTAATTAGATACTATAGCTCTTAATGCTTTGTCTTCTTCTGAACTTAAGCTCTTGAATTATCTTCTTTCTTCTTCTTCGTTTTTTTCGCTTTTTTTTCCTCCCTTTCTTTGTTTTACGTCGATATAAACACACTAATTACTTCTTTCGCGCTTCGTAAGAAAATAGAAATCACTTGAGGTTAATGTGGCTTGTTAGAAGGCGGTTGATTTGTACGATCTGCAACAGACAAAGATACAGCCGGATGTTAAAAACCAATTTTCATAGTACGGACAACTTTGTTCGCCTTTCGTCAATCGCGCACTGACTCTCACGTTCTTACTTTCTTTCATTCATTTCGTTCGTTCTGGTGTTCCAAAATAAAAAGAAACAAACTGCAAAAAAAATCGAAGCTCCTCTCAGTCAGATTCAACGCTTCATCCGCGAGTTGTTTCATTCAAAAATTTTTGCAGTCGCAACGCGAGGTTCACAGTCACTCATTTCTAATCTCTCGTGAAAAGAAATATCTCGTTCTTTTCAACGGCACGAGAAACGAAAAACTTTACCCTTTTCGGGATAAAAAAATACAATCAGAAAACTTTCTTCGACGAGATTCGAAAGAGGGCGTGGAGGAGAAGCGATTCACAGGAAAAAAAACGGAGCGTTTCGGAGATGAAAAAGAAAAAAAAAGAAAAAAAGAGAGAAAAGAAGAAAAAAAGGAGAAAGAAGAAGAAGAAGAAGAAAAGTCGCAATGACGAGGCTCATCGAGTCCTCCCCTTTCTCCGTGGTCACGTGAGGCGATCGTAAGCGAGAACGTGACACGCGACTACGTGGGAACGTGTCATAGACGTTACCATAACGTGACCATCGCTAAAGCCAAGGTTACTATTACGTTCGGCGTGTCTGCACACCTACTCGCTCGCTTTGATACCCGCGAATGTTGTGCCCTAGTCCCCGGACGGTTCATTCAACGTTGCTTAGACCGTTGACGATGGCTACGAGCTATTCGCGTTCCACCATTCTTTGTTTCCACGGTCACGTTACATCACGTTGATTGTTTGCAACACACGTTTCGCACTCTCGATTTCACAAGATTTCGCGGCGTGCATTTAACTCTTTTTCGTAGTTGAATTTGGTTGGTTGGTTCAATGTACAGGAAACAGATCATTTTGAATATTTATGTTAGGCTAGATCTGACCGATAATTCGGCGTTATCAGAGGGGAAGGTTACTTTCGACATGGTCAAGCACAAATTAAATTTAAAAGTGAAAATTGAAATTTAAAATTCACACGAGTTCGTCATTATTTTTATATAACTCCGTTTATCCTAACACGTATAATTCAAGTGCTCCAAAGAAGCATTTAAACAATAAAATGAATTGAACAAGCTGGTACGAGCTGAAATTTAACTTAACGTTTGTTCTAACTTTCGATTCTAAATTTCCATTTACCCCTCAATATTCAAATAAATTGTAACAAATATCCGATATAATTAAGGTCGAACAATTGTTCGTAATAGGCGAACGATTGAGAAAAGAATGGTTGGATTTTCCAACGAAGGGAAGAACGTTTGGCAAGAGAGCGAGACGATTCGCAAGCGGTTCCGAGCCATCGTCGAAAACCGATGCGATGCTGGTCCTCTGTGAGATATCGACCGCCATTTAACCCTCTCTCTCTCTCTCTCTCTCTTCTACCAACAATCTCGCCCTCTCTCTCTCCCTTTCTCCCTTATTCGCAATGCACATAGAATACACATCCCACACGACGAGCAACGCTACGCTTCTACATCAATCTTCGCGCGTGTATTTACGCGCGCCAGCCAGCTTTTGCACGGCTGGTGGATGCACATAATGGCCGGTGTACATAGAGAGAGCAATAGCTCTCTCGGTCGCTATCTCACCGCTGCCGCGCCACTCTCGCTCTGCAAAACTCTCTCTAATAGCTTTACAGCTGCGGCCGACAGAGAGCTTTCGCTATCGTTGGCAACTTGCACTGTCGTTCCACGCGCACTTTCGCTTGCCGCGAATTAAACCGCGAGTCACGTTCGAATCTCCCCGCTTCGAGCGCCAACACCTCGTCGACCCTGACGAAGTACGCGGGTTGACGTTTCGTCGCACAAGAATCGGTCCGAATATCACTTTGTGAACAGAGAATGGACTGTTACTCTCACTTTCACAGAGTGGAGCACGCGGTTCAGACACAATTTTTACATAGAAGAAAAAAATTGAATAGACACGCCACGTACATACAAACAAACATTTCTCTAACGAACGTTATTGTCTTTGTTTTTTTTTATTTTTTGATAGATCATGCTCCGGCAGACCTTCTCTTCCAACGCGTATCGTTTCGAGATTCTCGGCGATTTGGTATCGTTGTTGTCCTTTTTCTCTGAGATTCGGCATCGTTCGAGGATTTATTTCTTGCGAAAAGCGTGTGATGCGAGAGAAAGAAATGTTTTCGAGACCGATCGAGAATTTCAAGCGTGCAACGTGGAATGGCAAGCGGGCATGTGTGTATGTGACAGGCAACAAAGACAAATTCGGGCCAGTTGGCACGAATTAACGAAGAATCGAACGGTTCCACGAATTTCCTCGAACCTTGAGGCCGCCGTGCAGCAGAAATAACGACGTTTGAGCGAGTCAGCCCGGGAATTCTTCGCTCCAGCGCGAGACTAAGATCCATTCGATGTCACTTATTAACCCTTTCGGTCCTGGGGGAGAGGTGGAGAGAATCCAGGAATCCCCTGGGCCTCTAATTTAAAGAATATTATACCTGAGAGCTATTTTTTTTTTCTCTTTTTTAATAAATTTATTATGTTTGCCATGAAATCTTGACGACGAAATAAAAAAGAGATATTTTTACGCGTTCTTCCAAGGAGATTATATTTCCTAATTTTCTAATTTTTCTTCTATTCTGTAAATTTGTTCTGTAAATTTTTATCTTCTTCTGTTACTGCAAAGAGTGTCATCGACGCTGTCTTAAAATTTTCGAGCAAATTGTGTAAATTTAAATTCACGAAATTTTCTAATTTTTTTTTTATTCTGTTAAATTTTTATCTTCTTACTGCAAAAAGGATTATCGACGTTGTCTTAAAATTTTCGAGCAAATAGTGTAAATTTGAATTCACAAAATTTCCTAATTTCTTTTTTATTCTGTAAATTTTTATCTTCTTCTGTTACTGCAAAGTGTGTCATCGACGCTGTCTTAAAATCTCGAGCAAATAGTGTAAATTTGAATTCACGAAATTTTCCAATTCTTTTTTATTGTATAAATTTGTTCTGTAAATTTTTATTTTCTTCTGTTACTGCAAAGAGTGTCATCGACACTGTCTTAAAATTTCGAGAAAATAGTGTAAATTTGAATTCACAAAATTTTCTAATTTTTTTTTTCATTCTGCAAATTTTTATTTTCTTCTGTTACTGCAAAGAGTGTCATTGACACTCTCTTAAAATTTTCGAGCAAATAGTGTAAATTTAAATTCACAAAATTTTCTAATCTTTCTTTTTATTCTATAAATTTGTTCTGTAAATTTTTATCTTCTTCTGTTACTGCAAAGAGCAATAAATTTCATCAGAATGGGTGTCGAACTACGCTCGGCTACTTCGAGATTTATCAAGTATAAAATTGTTCTCCTTTTTTTTTTTCGTTAATCCAAGCTGCGTTCCTTTGACATTATCGTTCCAAAAATATCTTTTATATTCGCGTAACTTTGTTACACGCGAGACCTCTTTGCCTCGACAAGCTTTACAAAAAAATCATTGAAATGGTCCGTTCGAACTATTGTGTAACTTTTGTGCTGAATGTTAAATATTATTTTAAAATTCCTTCGTTATATATTTCATTTAATCGAAAATAATTGTGGAAAAAGAATTTCATCGCTTCCTCCCCTTCCCCGGACCGAAAGACTCTTAATGATAAGATCAAAAAAAAAAAAAAGAAAAAAAAATAAATCTCCGAGCAAGAAGAATTCTAAAAAATTAAAATAATCAGAAACGAGAAACGAGTTTTGCAGAAATTTTCGTTTTGTGCCCAAAAACACCTGCGATCAGGCGACTGAACTTTCCTATGGCTGTCCATAAATCTCTAATCTAGACTGAATACCGCGAACTTTAGTCTTTAAAGGTCGCGGAATTCGCAGCGTTGATAACACGTCCGCGAACAACCTTCGTACTCTTATTTTGCGCGCTGCGAAAGAAGCATCGCTGCTGTCCGGTAAGGAAGTTTCGAACGAAATCGGCGAATTTCGTGACACGTGTACGACCGCTCGGATATATAAATCGCTGCAGTCGCCGTCGAGAAATCGATCCGTCTCGTATCAGCGTATCCGACTTGATGCGAAACTTTCTTCCCGCATCTTCCAGATGTTTTATCGTTTCTCAGACTTCCCTGGCCAAGGGATCGGTATAAATTAAAGCTATCTCTTGGATGGATTTCGATTTCCTTCGGAAACCCACTGTGCATATGTGTGCGTTTGTACGTCGAGAGGCGAGTCTGAAGATAATTCAAATTTATGGATATTGGAGCGAGCGAGGCGAGAAAGAATTAACGTGATGTGTATATATCCGTAAATGTTCAAAATATAATATTTACATGTTACTTGTATATAGAAGTATTATTATATTATAGTATTATTTATATATGTGTAATATTACTAATATTTATATATATTACTATAGTATTTATATAATTAATATTTATATATTACTATAGTATTAATATTTAATTAATAAAATATAATTAATGTAATTAATATTTATATATTACTATTAGTATTTCAGTATTATATATATATCAGGTAAACTTCTACTTAAGTTCCATTTGTTCAATTGTAACGCACCTGTTTATAAATATACTCAGACACGTTGTAATTTGATTTTTTAGGAGTGTAATTCGATTGTCGAAATTGGAAATGGAAAAATTTTTCAAAGATACGTGAGAAAAATTTGGAAGGTCGCCCGACAAACTTGCAACATCGAAAATGACCGTAAAAACTTTCGGAGTAAAATAGAGGTTACTCCAATTTGTATAATACATCTTAATTACATAATCTATTAGTGTGATTCACTGCGAGATTCAACGCAGAGGCACGATTTTCATTACAGGCAGAAATCATCATCCTACACAAATAGAAGAAACACCAATCCAAAAATCGTCGCCGAATAAATTCGACTGTCAATTTCCAAAAACAATCAATTTTCAAAAAAAAA
>NW_025109361.1:25647-103340 GCF_011392965.1 Frieseomelitta varia
AAAAAAAAAAAAGGAAGTAAGCGAAATCGACAACAACCAAAAAATGGAAAAAAAAAGAGAGCTCGAGTGGCTGCAAGCGAGGTGGAGGGAGCACGAGGGAACGTAGCCGGAAGCCGACGTCGCGACGACGAAATTTCGAAAAGCGACGGTGGCGGCGGCCGTGAAAAGAAGCAGGAAGAAGGGGACACACAGCTGGCGCCTGGTCGCGTTGTTGCACTCTCGTCGAATCGACCGTGTAGCGAAGGGCCCTACACGCGCTTACACGCGCGCGCTTTGTGTGCGTGCGAGTTGCGCGCAGAAAAAATTCAATAGCGCGGCTCGCGCTGGTCGCGCTAGCGTGCGTAGCGACATCGAGCGATATATCCCTCGTCGTCGGCACGCAGGAGCGCGCGCGGGCTTCCCAGAAGCGGAGCGCAACGCGCCGCGCCGCTCCGCGCCGCGCGGACCAGCTGGCCAACAGAAAGAGAGATCGGAGATTCCGCGCGCTTGGAATTAATATTAGACGGCGACGAGTGCGCGCCATCGAAAAAAACCGAGCGAACGAAAACCTGCGCTGCCAGCCGAGGCCTTTGTGCGCGGGGAATATTCTGCCGCCTCGCTCGCCGCCCGAAAGCAAACAACCCACTCGCTAAAAATGGAAAATTATCGATTATCGCCCGATACTGCTTCGATCTTTCAGGAATTTATTGCGTTGCAAAAAGTTGAAGATTTGCTGACTCTGGCAATCCGCAAGAGAGACGAATCGATATTGGAAACGACGTAGAGTGAAGGGTACAATTATTGCGAATGAAAAATTGTCGACTGATGTAACATCGCAGAGAGAAATTAATCGAGCCCCTTTTTAAAACGTGAAGCTTTTAAAACGTAACCGTACAGTCGGCAGTTCGAGAAAGCGAGGATAACTTTTTCTCAAAGATTGTAAGAATATCAGGAAATTTCTCTCCGTAACTAGATCCACGTATCGTTTTCAATACTTTTTGCAGCAAGCACTTGGAATTTGTTAAGTTTTTTTCAGTATTTCATTGAACTTTGAATGATTAAGATCGGCAGTTCGAGAAAGCGAGGATAACTTTTTCTCCAAAATTGTAAGAACATCAGGAAATTTCTCTCCGTAACTAGATCCACGTATCGTTTTGAATACTTTTTGCAGCAAGCACTTGGAATTTGTTAAGTTTTTTTCAGTATTTTATTGAACTTTGAATGATTAGGATCGGCAGTTCGGGAAAGCGAGGATAACTTTTTCTCGAAAATTGTAAGAATATCAGGAAATTTCTCCCCGTAACTAGATCCACGTATCGTTTTGAATACTTTTTGCAGCAAGCACTTGGAATTTGTTAAGTTTTTTTTCAGTATTTTAAACTTTGAATGATTAGGATTAAATGACAAAAATTCGTCCAAAGTTTAATAAAATTTTTTATTTCGTTCAAAGTTTAATAAAATTTCGAGTTTTAACGGGTCGTTGTAAAAAGTTTTCAAGTGAATCTAGTCATGAGAAAAAATTCCAATGTTTTTATACAATTTTCAAGAGAACAATATTCTCACTCTTCCACAACCGTGATGTAAAATCATCCATCTTCAATCTCTTGATCATCAAGATATGATCCCCTTGTACAAACTTGTATCAGTTTAAATTATCGATTTATCAGTTGAATTTTTCATTGTCAATGATTATACTCTTCACTGTACACGTGTGTTATATAAATGTCAAGAGAAAGATTGGTCAACTTCATTTAAAGTTAAATATTACTCTGACACTGAAAAATTGAAAGACTTTTAAAGGATGACATTGTAATCCAATTAATTTGATTTCTAAATGTCTGATATTATGCAGTGTAACGACTGATGTAATTTGACAATCTGTTGAAATCGACAGGATAGTACGACACAGTTCTAAAACTTTTAAAGGATGATGTTGCATTTGATTTCTAAATGGTTTCATGTCACGCAGTAACGATTGAAGTACCAAGAGGTATCTTTGGTCATTTGTTGAAATCAACAGGATAATGCGATACAATTTTCAAACTAAATTCTCAACATTGATGTTACCTATAACAAATTCTCACTGTGATGTATTGAACGTCAAAAAAATCCCGTAACAAACCAGACGATTCAGGATTTGAAAATTGAACACATTTCTCGAGAGGCTTCGACAATATATTTTCGATATATACATATGTGTGTGTGTGTGTGTGTTGATAAATTATCATAAAATTGGGACTACATCACACCCTGTAGAACGACGGACAATTGTGCGCGACACGTTCGTGTGTATCTCGAGTGTTGCCCGACCGTGGCGTGTTCGTTTCTCTCTCCACTTTTTTTCTTCCATTTTCATTTTTACGAGAAACGGTATACGCCGCGGAATTCTGCGCGTCTCGTTTCGTTATTATCGCGTACCCGTATCGAGCAGTCACGGCTGGCTCGAACTCCTTTGTTTCACTCGGCCAAGGCGTCGCGTCGCGCCGTGTTATCGCGACGCGAGCAAATTTCGCCTCGGCGATTCAGCACGCGTGGAATCGCCGAGGCGTCCACTCGTCCCAGACTTTAACTCCTTCCACCTTTGACGAAACTTTGGGGGAAAAGAAGTACATTGCCTTTGACAGAAATTTCGAATTGCCTACCGTTCCTCTCTCCTTTGTATCGAGCAGTTTACTCGAAAACAGGGGATTTTGAGAGATTTGTGAAATACGAGAAGAAATTCTCGGAACGGAGCTGTTGAATGAAGTTTGAAAAGGAGGCGAGAGACACCTCTTGAACTTTTAATGTTTATCTACCTACTTCGGGAAGGAAGTTTGAAAAGATGCACCGGTAAGGACACTCGAGGCACGTACCATACGTTGATTGACACACACACACGCTAAACTTAAGAGTAAGAGGATCACAGTTTAAGCAATCTTATCGTTCACGGAGGCGTTGTTTGATGTCCCAAAAGTTCCGACTAGCTATGTACCTCTGATATCGCGTGTCAAACATTGAGGTATGTATATATATACACACTTCCTGCACGATTAACACGCGCCACAAAACAATCATAACTGTATACGAGGATTATCAGTATCGACCTGACATTGTAACTCAATTACAACCTTCAGCTACGAACAAACTTTCGTCAGACGGATAATTACGCGTTCTATAGTGACACGAGAATTTACAGAGATCGTTCGCAGGTTTCCTAACAGGATCAGGTTTCAACGCTTCGCGAAATCTTCTCAATATGTTTCTCTCGGTTAAAAACAAAATCGAGCAAACGATTTTGCGAACAAGAAATGAAAGTAACGGCCAATGGAGTGAAAATTTCACAACTTCGGCCATCATCGTGGAAGTATGTTGCTGTCCGCGATGAGCAAGAAAATGAACGCTTGAATGAAAAGTTGAAAGCGCCAAGAACGAGAAATTCCTCGATAGGAAGGCCTTACGAAGGAACGTAATCTACCCCAGTGGCCGAAGAGCAGGAAGCAGGAGCAGTAGGTGAACCGGTGGGAAATGGACGCGAGTGTCAGCGGGTGAGGAGGGGGAGGGGGAGGGGGGGGCTTATAATTATTATTCGGGCCCGGTTTCCCTTATCTTCGCTTCCGCAGGCGTAAATCCACGGCGATAAGCCTCGGTTTTTCGCGAGACTCGGCGTGCGTCGCGCGCTAATTCCGGCATTACGGCGACGAGGAACAAAAATGGCGGTGCGCCTCGGCCGTCCGCGCGCGCTCGCGCTCGCCTCCCCCGACCCCGCTAGAGGCCGAAAAAAGGAAAGGCGAAGAAGAAAAAGAAAAAAGGGAGAAAGAGAGAGAGAGAGAGAGAGAGAGAGAAAGAAAGAAAGAAAGAAAGAAAGAACGTGCTCTCCTCTCTCGCGGCGGCCCCGAGCAAAAAAGCTCCGGGTACACTTTCGCCGACCTCGTGGTGGCGAGCGCGCGCACCCGCGCCTGCTCGACTCTCGCGACAAAGGCTGCTTGATTCAAGGTCCCACGCACACGCACACGTCACTGGATCCGTACACAACGCGCTCACGAATGCACGCGCTCGTCCGAGCGCATGCCGCCAACGGCGTGGCCAGCCAACCTGGTGCCCCGCGAAACCATCGGCAAAAAGCAGCCCCAGCTCGAGTCTAGCGTCTAGCATTCTTTGTACAATCTAATAACGTAAATTATTGCGCTTTTTATCACAGTCGCGCTCCTGACGCACATTCCATAAGCGAACACTTGCTTATTTAACACAGTGCTGAATATAACACAGATATACTTTTCTGGATTAATTTTATTGTACAATCTTGTCCTATGTACCTATTTTGTAATAATATTTGATATTTCACGTATATAGTTAAATGAATAAATGTTTCAAAGTATATCAAAAAGATATATATATATATATATATTTGAAAAATCCAATCGAAGAATTGGACAGAAGACTTTGGAAAATGTGTCCAAACTCGGAGAAAGACTCGTGGAAGAAGTTAGAAGAAGCATGGAAAGAAATTCATTCCGAAATGATTGATAAAATTAGTCGAGAGAATGTCACGGTTAGTTGTGGCCATCGCATCTGCACGAGGCGAATATATCGGCGAAGCAAAGATATAAGATGCATTTCTATACCTCTTGGTAAGATTTTTGACACGTAAACTGTATGACGTGTGTATTCTAGATATTATACATGTGTAACAAGTAGTAATTTCGTTTCGTAAAATGGGATATTTCATCGAATACAATTGCCCGTACCTCAATTTGTCGTAGTGTTCGGTGACTTGATGAACGATAGTGTACGCGTGAGCTGATTAGACGCTGAGAATCGCGTGTCTTTGGGATTGAAGAAAGCGTGTTAACTCTTTGCACTTCTATCCCCTGCTGGAGATGACAATACGAATCTGTCATAGAGCTGGTGTGTCATTTACTCTAAAACACGCGCGTACGTCACGCTGTAGATGGTAAAACTAAACAAAACTGTAAAACACCGTGTGGCATTTGAGATTCCACTCAGCAACAGCTTGCCAAGTTTTGTTAGTTTATCGGTACAGTTTTCGGTTACAAAACGTGGACGGAAATTTGCTTTCTCTTTGCTTTAATTCGTTTCCCTAAAAATAAATACAAGTTTACACCCAACGACGATCAATCCGGCGCAGAGGGTTAAATTGCAATTTGATTGATTCGTTTTCCTCAAGATAGTTCATCTCAGCTGATTGGTCAAAGCGGAAGAGTAACGTGGCTAAACATCGAGTCGAAAAGCGCATTTATAATGGACACGAAAGGAAGAAAAAAGGGATCGAAGATGCTGATTGAGAGCGGGTAAGGAGTTTGGATTGATAAATTGTTTAGCGAGGGAGGTTGGTGACATTTGAATGTGGAAGGAAATTGAGAGGTCGGAGGGATTGATGGGGTTGTAAGTCGCGAATTTGAAGATTGATGGAGAGAGGTGATTGCTTGAACAGGGGATTCAAGAGTGGATCTAGATATGATCGAAAGATCATAAAATGGACGGACAAAGTTGAATGGCTAAAAGGATCAAGGAAGTTTCGATGAAAATGAACTCCGAAGCTCTAGAAGATTACGTTCGTGAAGTTCGACTGATGAACGTGAAAATAAAAATCGACAAACATAAAAAAAGAAACGAAAAAAGAAAGAGTTGGCGATGGTAGCAACAGAGTTGAGCAAAAAACACAATCTAAAAGAGATTCACAGCACCGATCCGATCTTTTTGGATGGAGCGTGAACCGAAAACAAGTTACAAGAGCTAAGATTCGCGCGTCGAGCTCGAAGTTGGTGGGAGGTTTATCTGAATCGATAACTATTGTCCTGGATGTCTGAGGCGAGTTCGAACGTGTCAAGGAAATCATCGAACACACACAGTCCCGGAGGAGGAGGTGTACCGGGGCACGGTTTTCCAGCGTGGTGGAGGACAAACTCGTGCATAGAGAATTAGAAAACGAAGCAACGAACCTCGAAAGCAAAACCTACGACCGCCGAAGGCATCGTAAAACGGGTATTTACTTCCCGCGTTAAGTAGCAATAAATAGCGAAGAAAGAGGCCGTGATAACTGACGTCATCCACTTACTCGAGTCATAACAATACTGTTTTTGTAGCGGCGATTACTAGCATCGTCGAGGAATATATAACTTATTCATCCGCTGAAAGCTACGCTCTCGCATACTACTCCATTGATAACCTCTCTTCGACGGCGGTGCATTGGTCGTGCGTACGGATGCCGTACGTACACCGTACGCTCGACATTCGTACCAAACCCAAGTACCGCGAATTATCGATTATTGTCGAGGACGAAGAACGTTGTTTCTGGAGACGCGAGTTACGCGAGTCGGATAGAGGAGGATTTGCGAAGAAAAGGGAGGAAGGAAAAATGGAGTAAAAAAAAAAAGAAAAAGAGAGAAAAAAAGAAAAAGAAGAAAAAACGCGGCGAGACGAACACGGCGATGGACGTTGTAGGTTGTCGGGAGGTGAACGAGCGGGTCACTTGTTGCTGGTGCGCACCGGCGTCGAAATCGCTGGGACGGGACGCCGGGACGGGCATCGGTCAAGCGACGCTTTTACGGCACTGCGTACGGTGTTCGACGGCGAGCGAACGCGCTCGAGTGCGCACTGATTCGCGCGAGTGCGCACGGCTCTGTGTAACGCGCGCGTGTATTCGCCGCGTATGCACGTTGCCCCGGCCCGTCGTAAAACGGGCCGCAGCTGGTGTTGCGCGCCGCGCACCAACGCAACACACGTCCACGCAGAGGCTACGAGAGACCGCGAGCGATGCGTTATGCACATGCACGCACGTGCGCGAGTAAGAGTATTATATATACCGTATGTACGCATGCGCCCGTGCACTTTCACGATATGTACCGCAAAACGTATACTTCGGTGACGACGTAACATGCGGCACACACCGAGCATACGCACGCAGACGAGACGAATGGAACGCGGTGGAACTCGAAATGGAAAATAACGCTGGAAACTACCACCAGCCCGCGGGGGTTGACACCAAGGACGACGGTTGTGCGTCGTATGCGTCGTACGCGCCGATGCTGGGAACGTTATCGAAGACGATACGAAGGCGTGCACGGTTGAAAAACGGCAACGGTGGCATTCTCGCGCGAAGAGGTGCGGTAACGGTCCGTCTAGGTGGAGGAGAATGAAGGATAAGGTAGGGATAAGAGGGGCGGGCGCACTGTTAAACCCACCCACACAAGCACATGATATCGGAAATGATATAAAATTGCGTCGAGCGCGCCGCTGATATTTAAATTGGTTCGCTAAACCACGGATTAATGCGCGTAACGACGTCCGACAGCCCACGCAGAGAGCGGGCTTCGAAAAAGGGCGCGTTGCGAAAGGGAGAAGGGAAGAAAAGAAAAAAAGCAGGAGAAGAAGAAGAAGAGGAAGAAAAGAAAAAATTCTACCGCGTACAATCTTTCGATTGTGAGCCGATCCCGACGACGGCCAGCGCCGATCTCCTTCGAAAACAACGTTTCGCCGTCGATACCTGTTTCTACGTTAGACAGGTGTTCGCCCCACGTTCGACTATACGGTTCCGAGCACCGCTCTACGTACATTTTGTTTCTTTATCGGCGTCGTTCGATACTCCGTGCAACTGCTTCGCTTGTTCCGTTGGCTTACTCTCGTTTACTTTCTTTCTTTCTTTCTTGTTTCTCACTTCTGTTTCACCGAGCTAGATCGCGCAACACACGTAAAGTCACTAAAGAACGTTACGGCGATTACGACGGTTACGAATGGATCTAAAACACGCGATAATATGAAAATTTCGCGCGTAACTGTCCCGACACGCGAACCACGATGCACAACAGGCGGTACGGTCGTTATCTCCGTAAATTCGTTGCGAAACAGTTTTGACTCGAGTTCAGGCGTGAGCAGTAACTGTCGAACGATCCGTGTAAACGCTCGCGAATACGATTCGAGAAAACGAGTGCGAGTACAATGGCAGCCACTCGACAAATAATATTCAGTGATTACAGCGAAGGATGTTTCGGCCTCGGGAAATAACGTCAGCAACAGCAAACGTTGCAAAAGTAGATACGACGAGTGCGTACGATTGAAATCGTCTCGCACGATATCCTTCCCTCGCAAAATCTACCTAACGAATTACCCAACTCTACCGATTTCGGTATCACGTCAATACCAAATATTCATCGATGTCACACGCGTTTCGTGTCTCGAACGTTTCCTCCGCGTGGATCGACTCGCTACGCGACTTCGACTAGCTCGTATTCGCGCGTTCGAGCTCGACGCGCACTATCCGCGGCCAACTTCGCTCGCAACCCTTTCGAACGGTGCCATTCCGACTATGACCGAAAAGGGGCAAGAGAGCGGAAGAAAAATTGCCGCGAGAGAAGAAAGGGAAAAGATAGAGAGAAAGGGACGAAAAAAAAAAAAAAAAAAAAAAAAAAAAAAGGAGAGTAACGAATCCGTGGAACGGGTAAAAGGGATACTGTGCGTGCCCGTAAATCTCTTGGCGCCCGTTGTTCTCGCGGTCCAGGACTCGTTGGTTCCTTGTCCGTTCCGATCCGTTCCACCGTTCCGTGAAGCGAGTAAGCCGAAATTCGCCCCACCCCCACCACCTTCTCCGCCGCCGTCGTCGTCGTCGCCGCCGCCGCCGCCACCCCCACCCCCGCCCCCTTCGCGGCCGCCGACACAAAAAAGAAGGAACACCCACAGGAAAGGGAACCGGAGGAAAAAAGGAAGGAAACAGCGAGAATAGAGCGAGAGAGAGAGAGAGAGAGAGAGAGAGAGAGAGAGAGAGAGAGAAAGGGGAATTGATCGTATACTCGCGACGGCGGAATAGAGAGAGCCTCACTACTTCGGGCTACTTTGCATTCCTCTCGTTACGAAACGCGCCGTCAATTTTTGGATTTCGATCGATTTTGGCGTTTATTTCGTAGCCATGTTTACAGAGAGAAAGAGAAAGAGAGAGATTACAACGAATTGGAGCAACAGTGGGGAAAGGTGGAGATCGATTCTCTTCCGATCGTCTAACACAGGATTCCCGTGATCCGACGTGACTCTTAACGATCGCGCGTGTACGCGTCGATTTGTTATCGTCTTGCGTCAACTACAAATTGCACGTTATTACCGGGCTGCGTTCCTTTTTTTCCTTTTTTTTTTTTCTCTCTCTGTATCGTACACATGTCAGGGATAAATTCGATCCTCATGGTGTACTCGAGCCGTTGCCACACACATCCCACTTCCGACGCCACTGCTGGCCGTCGTTGCATGAAGGAAATTTTTGGCACGAGGGATCGAGATATCTCGAGGAACCGCGTGTGCCGCACCACACGGTTGGTTTGTCGCGTAGACGAGCACGATCGCGCGATCTTGAAACAGTCGGAGCACACGTTACGTCCGGCGTTGCATGTAAAAACCAAAATACACGATGCCAGGGAATGACACGGGAAATGCTAGCCGATTCCGGAACCCGGGACGACGTTTGGGGGGGGAGAAAAAAAATCTCAGTTCTAAATCTCTGTTTCTCGTTCTCTTTCTCTCTCTCGAATTTTTGTTCTACACCACAGCGGGCAAGCCGGCTCACCAAACTCCACACACCATCGACGAACAGCACACTCCGTGTGTAGTCGATAATGCTGTTTACCAAAGCGGCGTTTGTTCCCAGCCAGGCTAGGTTAGGTTCACGCGCAATTGAAGTGAAAAACAAAATAAAAGGACCTCTTTCTCTCTCTCTCTCTCTCTCTCTCTCTCACACACACACTCACTCTTTCTTTCGCTACGTGGGTATATATACGTGTACGGTATATAGAGATATGGTTGTGCGCGCGGGTTTTATATACAAGAGAATGAGTGTTTAAGAACCTGTTTCCCATACACTACGCGTGGCATCGACGAACCGTCGGAGCCGAGCCTCGAAAACACCGGGAATCTCGAAGGGATGCACTTTGGCCCGTCACCCGTCTGACGACGACACAACGTGTTTTTGCCTGACGCACCGCGCGAGACTCGTGAAACATTCGCAGCACGATGCGTGCACGCCGTGCTCGAGGACACTACCGTGCATCGCCGCCGGCTAGCAGGAGGCGTTGACGGCAATGGTAGTGGTGGCAGCGGTGGTAGTGGTGTTGCTGGTGGTGGTGGCGGTTGCGACGACGGTGGTGGTGGTGGTGGTGGTGGTGGTGGTGGTGGTGGTGGTGGTGCCGATGATGATGGTGGTAGAAGTAAAGGTGGTGGTGGTGGTGGTGGCGATGGTTGTAGTGGTGGTGGTGGTGGTAGTGATGGTGGTGGTGGTGGTGGTGGTGAGATTGTGGTAGAGGTGGTGCCGATGGTGATGGCGGTGGTGATGATCGGCGGACTTAGCAAAAAGGCCAGGACGACGGAAACGTGTCGCGGGTGTCAACTTCCGCATGGTTGTTCACAGGGAAGAAGGGGATCTGTGCATCGGGACACAGTTTGCTTTCATTGAACCGTGTCGTTGTACGTATATACTTGGCGCGTTCTCTCTCGGTGGCATGCACGTTCGGTCGGAGCATCCTCAATGTCAACAATAACACATAACGTACGCAATGTCACGACAACGACGACACGACGACGCAACGACGCAAGTCGACCAGCAGGAGGGACGAAGAAACTAAACACGATCGGAGCGCGTCGTTTCTATCGAAACGGGTTGGTATCGGGTCGTATCGATAGATCGACGGAAACGTGTAACTCAGCTCGCGTACTTACCCTTCTCCTTCTCCTTCTCCTCGGTTTCTTCGGTTGGACGAGTTGTTTCTCTCTTCGTCGCTCGGCCGGCACGCGCTCCAGCTCTGTCTTCCGCGCGACGCTTCTCTTCCTCCGGCGCTCGCTCGCTCTCTTTCTCGTATTCTCTCTCTCTCTCCGTTCTCCTGCTGGTCGACTGGCAGCAGCAGCAGCAGCCGCTGCGCGAGCAAGGGAGAAAGGAGAGAAGCAGAAAGAGAGGGAGGGAGAGAGGGACAGAGGAGAGAAGGAAAGATAGAGAGGGAGAGCCGAACGAAAGCGAGAGTGATCCTCCGCGCTCTCTCTCTCGCGCTGCACACTCCACCCGTCCGGTCGCCCTGTCGCCGTCGTTGTCGCTGCCGTTGCCGTCGCCGTTGCCGTTGTCGCTGTCGCTGTCACTGTCGCTGTCGTACTAGTCGTAGTCGCGGCGGACCCACTGCTACTGCCACTATCGTTGCCGTTCTTCTGTCCTGGCGACGTTCATTCTAAAATTCTCTTCGATCGGCCGCTGCTACATCCACCTCCAGAAGGCTCCAGAAACCGAAAAAACGGTCTCATCCACCGATCACCGATAATATCGACACGACACGACACCAGACGATGGAACTCTGGTCGCGGGAACCGTTTGACACACACTGTCTCTGCCGTTCTCGTTCTTCCTGCTAACCGTGTCCCTATCCTGGCCCCTTCGACTCGTTTTCACCACGAGCTCTACGTTCTTTCTCTCCACTGTTTCTCCACCGTTTCGTATACATATACCGTACACGCATACGTACGCTCGTCGATCACTTTGTTGTTCCTTTCTTTTATCGACAACACACTAAACGATTTTGGTACGACGAACCACGAGCGGGACATGCACGTGTTCCTACGTACACCCGTTCAAAGAGCAACCGTGTACGCTCGTTTGATAATAACAACAGCAACACCGTTCTTTTTTCATGCTTGTTCCACACCAGTCACACGAATCGTCGCGCGTCGATCGAGAAATCACCTACAGCCGGCGTCGTCTTTTAATATTCCTGCTCCGAACTCACGCACGCTCGCGTACGCGCACACAGCCATGCATGCACACCGCGCGTCTTCCTCCCTTTTCCCACTCTTTCTCTCTCTCTCTCTCTCTCTCTCTCTATTGACTCACTCTAGCTCACTCGCTTGCGCTTTCTTTCGCTTCCCCTCGCTCTCTCTCTCTCTCACTCTTTCTCTCTTTCTCGTTCGTACAACACACGTTCACGTTCGGAGCTTCGTGCACTACGTGCGCACTCCGTGGTATCCTGGACGAATAGCACCGAAGAGAAATACGCAACACATATACTATTTACGAGGCGAAACGTCAGCCGGCTTCTCTCGGACGACGCATCAAAACACTGTACCTTTGGTTCGACGGACTGCCCCGTGGTGAGTGTGCTCGCCGCGCGGTGACTGTATGCTCCAAGAGTATTCTTTGTCCGTACGGAGTCGCAGCTGCCCGCGTTTCGGCCGTCGGTCGCTATTCGGCCCTGTTCGGCAATTCTCGGGTGTCATCCCGTTCGTCATGGCGGGAACTCAGGATATACCCAGGACCAGCGATGGAAAGGGAAAGGGAAAAGGGAAAGGGGGAGCCGAGCGTACGTTCGTGGCACGTCTCTTATTCTCTCCCTCTCGCGTTCTCCGCGCCGCTCGCGCTGCCGTGTACACGAGAAAAAGCGAACGAGACGGCGACGGCGAGAGGAAGAAGAGGACCGACCGACGGAGAGAGAGACGAGAGAGCGAGTTAGTTGACCGAGTACGAGACGAAGTACGAAAGATTTCGATGCGTTCGTGGAGTGGTGGGGTAGGCGATCGTCAGGAGGGGCGGGGAGATTGGAGCGCACGCAGGCGCGATACGCCCGGGCTGCAACCCCTCGTGCGATGCCTAAGCAACAAGGGGATGCTGCGAACCTGCTTCGACCGAAAGCTAAGCTTTCGCCTTCTTCCACTTCCTTCTTTTTCCACCGCGCACTCCTAGTTACATTCTTCGCTACCCTCCGGATTGCTTGCAATTAACCAACGATTTTCTACCATCGTCGGGGAAGATCCAGCGAAAATTTCTCCCCGTTCTTTGCGTGGAAACGTTTCCTTCCAAACTTCCATCCAACGCGAGAGAGAAAGACGAGTTATTTAGATCGACGAGAGCTGATTTTCTCTCAAAATGATTAATTTAAAAAAAAAAAGATCGACCTTAGTCGTAGTAGAAGGTTCAGCTCCGTTTACTCAAACTCGGAGTGTTGTTAACTCGTTCAGAGGGCAACGGCATAGTGTCCGTTGCTTGCGCAGCAGGTCACAGGGAGTATGGTCGCGCGAAGGGTTAATCGTTGGGTTCGGTAACCCAAATTTCGGAACGAACACCCAGCCACAAAGCGGACGAAGAGGACACTGGGCGTTTGCCGCGTGTCGCACGCGCGACACCTTCTTTATTTCTGTGATTTCGAGTCGAATGCCCCGAGGGAAAGGGTTGTAACTTGGCCGTACGACCGAAAAGTCGTTGATACCGAGTCGGAGAGGCTCGTCGAAATAAATCGTTAGCGACTGCCAGGGGAGAAAGAACAGAGGAAGAACGTCGTACACCGCCGCTGGGATTGATCGTAGCAAGTTCCGGGACAGCGAGGCCACGTTTTACGAGCTGCTTTTTACGAGTCTCGGAAAAGAAATTCGGTTACCTCACAAATTGAAGTCTAATTCCGTGAGAAGTGTGTCGATCACGAAGTTTCTCCTCCCGATACAATGGGGGGGGGGGATATATATATATATATATATATATATATTTGCAAATTCGAAACATCTTCTCTTCTTTCTTTTTTAATTCTGTTGGAATTCTTGGACTGGACGAGCGTGTTAAGTGATTCATGAGGGTATTCGCTGTCCGTTATGATGCAGTTAGATGTTTATCCAAGGTGTTGGCACGGTATAGGCTGCATACATACGGGCTGACTTTTTTTTTTTTTTTTTTAACAAATATTCCCGTGACTCGAGTCGGGTGCGGGTACATTGAAGAATTTTTAAACGCGTTAGTTGAGAGAGACCGTCGTTCGATTCGAACGTACAATCCGTGTTGGTTAATCGCGATTCTCTTTACGAACTTTTTGTGACGAAAACGCTATCGAACTTTTCAACGAGATATTTAGGAGTCGGTCGAGCGTTTTTGTCTGTACGTTTCGTTTTAGTTTGCCATACTTCCATGAAAATTCTATTTATACCGTGTGTTTGAACGAGCACACTGTACCGGAAAAGGGTCTACATTGCGTCGGAGGTTGTTTTTTTTTTCCAATATACAAATTCACCCGACGGGGTCCGCTACGACCGAGCTTCCTGATGGATACTGTCACTCTAAACGGAAGGAATCCTCGAACACGCGCGTTTTCATAAAAATCCTATCAATCGATCCTGCAGAGAAATTTCATAAATCTCGTATTTCGTAAATCCTCCACGATATTGAAATCCATTTTTCTTCTCTTCTCTCTCTTTTTTTCTTACTCTCAATCGTCTTTCGTCAGACGCGACCATGTAATTACCTACGATACGTCTAATTACCTGGAGAGATCTTCCAGTTGAGACATCCGTCGAAACTCGAAATGGTTGAATTTTGTCGATCACGTGGACCAGCTTCCCTCGAAGGCCACGAGAGAAGACAAAGACAGTCGTTAGTCCTTTAACGTTGAACATTCCCAATGGAAGGTTATTCCTAACGATTTTCCCATGCGAGAATGTCTTTCGTGGTAAATGATGGCACGCATTTAATCGAGAGCACTTCAGGCACAAGACGCCACAATGTCTGTTCAAAGTGAATGAATGACGCTGGCACGCCGCGCGATTAACATAATAATGCTCGGCGTATGCAGATATAAATTAATGCGTATTCTTCTTGAAAGGGTCGACGACACGATGGCTTGTACGAGCTGACAGGAGATGCATCCTTCTGCCGGGTCCCGCGAGAATCTTCCGTTTTCTCAGGCAGCGCGTCAACGTTAACGCGCCAGCGTTGCGGCGCCTGCAAATGAGAACTTGCGTTATTACAATACGTCGCACGCGTCGAGTTTTTATAATTTTTTCATTGCAAATTTCGGCACGGCGACATTGAACTCTGCGCTCTCGATGAAATTTGAAACAAAATCTCAAAAAGAAAAGAGAGAGAGAGAGAGAGAGAGAGAGAGAGAGAGAGAGAGAAAGGGAGAACGATATTGTTAAAGCTATCTGCTTGATCTCGCGGCGAACGTACGTTTGTTAAATTTTATGACAGGGCGTCGAACTTCTATATATACGCGACACGGCCTCCACAAAGAAAGCATAATTTCTTTCCCAGTTATTTATGCAACCATAGAAAAAACGGTGGTGAATCGAGCCGATCGAGCGGAGATACTCGATCGACGATATCACGGTAAAAGAAACCGAACGGGACCACAAAAAGAAAAAAGAAAAAAGAAAAAAAGAAAAAGGCGAAACAAGACACGGAAGAGGCATGTGACGAACGGCGTATATTTCATCGAAGTGTGCGCGGAGGTTTCGGCAATGGCACCCGGGAATCATGGACTTCGGGCTCGGCTACGAAATTCGCTGGAACAGATGCGACTTCGGGCTCGATACAATGATGTCGAAATAAATCAGTTTATCGAAACCAGGTAGGTGGGAACGTTCGGCTGTATCTACAGTGGTCTACGAGGCATTGTGTGTTGCACCCGATCAGTGACTCTCAATCGTCGCGAGTGAATCGGAATCGAGCGAGGAGGAAATAAACGACAGAAAAGGGGGATGGAACTTTTAACGCACGATAAATGCACGGCTCATCTTAAAAGCGTCCCCTTTCTACGAGAGGAGGGGGGAGGGGAAGGGGAGAGGGGAGAGGAAAAGAAAAGAGCTTCTGTCTCTTCGATAGCGTGCTTTACGATCAAGAAGCTCCGCTCCAAAGAAACGGTATTCGTTTTTGTTTCCTGCGAGTGCTACTTTACGTGGAAAACCTCGGGGGTAAATGTTTCCTCTCCGCTCGGAGCAAGCTGATAATCGGACTCGCGGATTTTTTTCCTTTGAAGCTCAAAGACAGCCCCCTTGCGATATTTGAAGTTATTCGTTCGGTGGCTGTTTTGCCAGGAGGTGACAGGCAAATTGATACGTGTTTCGAACGCGACGTACGCAGAGAGAAACCCTGATGCCGAGACTCACTCTCTCGAACGTCTACCTGACATTTAGCTTCGGCTAGTCGGATATTCGCCGTATGACGAAATCCGACGGTCTGATCTTATCTGTCCCCCGGATTCTTTCCAATATCGATCCGAACGGGTCGTGAAGTAGCAGCTGCCGAGCTCGTCGCAAACTTCATTAAGATCGAGTATCATTTAATAAGTTAGAAAACGGCACAATAACCGGACCACGACGCGCAGTCCGGTTCCGTATCTCGATAACCAATATGATATCAATTTTATCAAAGATATATATAGTACATCTACGAGCAATCCAATACGAAAATTTCGTCTCAAAATCTTCTTCCGCGCTTCTATAACGGTTCGCCAGACTGTCTGCGTCAAAGTTCCTTGCAAGCACGATGTAACAGATGCCTATAAAAACACGTGTGTATTTCGATCGAAAATTATCCACAGAACGTGAATTTTAGACATCTCTTAAATGTTGACGCGTCACGGCAATCAAAGCAATCCGCGTTCAAACTATCTTCTTTAGTGAAACAGAGCTCGATTCTCCGCGAAATATACGATAGCTTTTAGATCGATGTTTGACATTTACGAGCAAATTTTCAAGCTTTTCCTGTGGAAAAAAATCTCGTCGGTTTTTAATTTGCTATAACCGAGACTGCTCGTTTCGGTCATAGACCCGCGTACCATGTGCACGATCGAATATAGTAGCGAAAGCAGCTGCAGGATTGTGACACGCGTCTATTGTCGGTGTTCCGTGGCATCGAGACATGAAAAATCGCCTCCCCACTCTGGGTGTCCTTGCCCTTTTCGGCTGACCCAGTCGAGCTCTCGTAGCGTTGGGGATGTTCACCTGGACCACAACGTAGAGAGACGCTTTTTGGGAAAATCGACGACGATTGCCAGGGGTAAAAGTGGAAACTTTTCTTATATTGTATTTCGTACATCCTGCCTGCGTCATCGTCTCTCGTGTGAACCGGTCTCGAATTCCCTGCCGATTTGTATTTCGTTTACGCAATCGTAGTGGATGCTGGCGTCTATCAATGATATCGCGTGCTTTCACGTTGCTAATGGTATCGTTCGATTTTACGTTTACTACAATATGTGTTACACGATATCTTGCGATTCACAAAGGGGCGCGTTCAGTCGTTCTTTAGTCCAAACCAAAAATTTTTTCCAAAAAAAAAAAAAAAAAAAGGAAACTTCTCTCGATCTCCCGTTATTCGAATCCATCTGTAGAAATAAATTGACCGCATCGCTGCAAGCATAACGGGAAGCAAGGGTATCAATCCGAACGAACAAACTAGTCGGGACTACGGCGGGCTGCTGCAGCTATGAAACAGGAACCGTGAAAGTGTGACAAGAGTTCGGTAACCGCGAGACGGTCCGCGCTCGTTTCACCTAACCCTCGGTTTGATTTTTCACCGCAAAGGGTGGTCAACGGCTCGCTGCTGGAAGAAAAGAGCATTTAACCCCTTTCCGATAGGGCACCGTGGCAATTCAGAGAAAGAGAGAGAGAGAGAGAGAGAGAGAGAGAGAGGCAAGCTACTTGAGTGAAGAGGGCACGCGCTAGCTATCCGGGTGCCGACGGGACCCCCGTTTCGGGCGGTACACCTAAAGCTAACCCCTGCACCCTCGCATTCGACAACGGGCACTCCGTCGACGAATTCACTGACTTTTCACCGGTCACGACACCCTCTTTCTTCACCCCTTGGCGCAAGGTGCCTGCACTCGATGTCGTTCCGACGGATTAACGAAGAATGTTGCAATTGTGCACGCTCGATTAACCTGCGGGTTCGGTTCGCAACGATGGAAGATCGGCCGAGTGAATATTCAAATTAATGAATTCCCCTGCGGGGGTAACCCCAGCATTGGATGTCTGTCCCATGGTGGTTTCGATTTTTTTTCCGAAGTCAAAAATTAGCGGACGGATTTTCTTGCGAAAATTCACGACAAGATGCGAGAAACGATCGTATGGGAAGAAACAACTCCGAGGAGATGTAGTAAACTCACAGTAACGACTGTGACTCTCGACTCCCAACTACCAAAAAAGCTCTTGTTCTTTTCTCACGAATGACGCGCCGTCATTCGTACACACCGGAGATGTACGCACAAAGAACCGCTCGAATCTGGCGTCGTCGCATTTCAGGTTACAATTAATGCCACCGGTCTGTAGTATCAGGATCAATATTTTCTCATACTTAGGCCGGCTCATCGTTCAACTGGGAACATCTGCCGTGCTCGTAGCCTACGGGGGCACATGCAGCACCCCGTCCGGTCGCGAGCTACACGAACAACTTCTCCGCATTGTTCCATCTTCGATTGATCTGTCCGTCTTTGCTTCCACACCTTCGTCTATCGACTTATCGCTCTTTATCCGCCTGAATGTCCAACAATGAAAAGAAAAAGAGAGAAAACGAGAAACGAATCGGAACGAGTTGGAGAGATGTAAACTACGCTCGTGTTGGCCCGGGTTGCTATACTCGATTTGCATGATCCTCTTTTGTACGTACACTGGTGGTAATCAGACCGTTTTATACGAATCTCATTTGTACGAGTGAAATTCTAGTTAGCGTTCAGCTAGATTAAGCGAACAGCTACGAAACGAAAATTCCAGATCGCGTGTCTATAGTTTTTTCGAAAGGCAAACAGCGTACGAGCGATGCCCTCTCATCCCCCTTCTTTCCCACGAACGAACTGCAACCTAGAAAAATTTCCAGCCATAAATTTCAATGAAACCTACATTCACCTGAAAGCGATTTCAAGCGGACGTAAATAATCACGATCAATTTAGAACGTGATTGTTTCACCGTGGCGAGAGAAGAATGGCTCGTCAGTGACAGTTTTGTCCGCGTTTCACACACCGCTGCTGCGGGCAGGTATCCCCTAAAATTAGCCGTCTAGAAGGCCGAGGTCGATCATTCTCTCTTTTCTTTTTTTCTCTTTTCTTTCCTAAAGTCCCCAGTGTGTCAACAGCTGTTCCAAATTTTCCCTCTTCCGTTGCCTTTTTGTCTAACTGTTTGATTTTTCCCGCCCGAAACGTCGCCCCCCACTCACGCGCCGATCGGGCACGCGTCCGATCCTGCAAAAACTGACCGACACAGACGAGATAATCCCCCGAAGGAACCTGGGATCATCGACCTTCCGGGCTTCGTGAGCCTCCTTTTCCTTTTTCCTTCCTCTCTCCTATCCGTTATACGGGGTGGAAACTAAGTTTCCTATTCGAGAAGAGAACGTGACATCTGGAGACTGTGCGTTTGGCCATTGGATCGTTCTGGATCGTTGGATCTGCGTTGGACGCGACGTGTCTTGTTTCGATAGGAGAGAGCGCAGATGCGAGGAGGAAGTTGTCGATGTGTGTTGAATTATTGGCTGGGAGAAAAACGTTGCTATTTGGATATCGGTTTTTCCAACGCGTTTCCTCTGTGTGTTCAGCCAGACGATAATCGCGGTTAATTGCCGATGCGACTGACGTATCGGTCGTCTTTTACGCGCGATGAATCGTCTTTCGATCTCAGGGAATTTCACAACGCGAGTAAAAATAAAAATGGAAATTGTTTGGTGTTTGATGTCGCGTGTGCGTGATTCTTCGGGCTGATTCGATTCCGCGAAATTCACGGGCTGGATGACTGAACGATACACGGTGGCCCAGTAAATCCTGCATGGGGTTGAAATCGACACAAGACTTTCCACCTCTGTTCACTCCCCTATCCCGTTCCCCCGTGAAATATAGATATTAACCTTTTGCGGTTCGATGAGCGTTTCCCTTTCCACGAAATCGGAATAAATTAATCGGCAAAAAACGACCGTACATCCCTCTGCTACACCCCCATGCGGCAAACTCATGCAATACTCACTGAGAACAATCTCTATCATCAACGTACGTACATCTGTCAACACACGAGTATATCTGCCTTTTAACGATACAAATTCCATTTAAGAAACTCGAATAAAATATTCGAAAGAAAAATCCCCGAAAATAATACCCTTATGTTACATAGTATATCGCTACAAAAAAAGACCATCAGAAAAGAGATCTAGTATCGCAATTATTCGAACAATCTTCACCTGCGTCTAAACTTAAAAATTCAACATTTTACTAGCACCGTGTCGAAAAATTCGTATTCGAGTGAAAGTAATTTCGGTAATTTTCTGTAGCAACAAAATATGCTCCATAAAGAAAAAAATCTCGTTAGGCGAAAAACAAGTGTCAGCCAAAAACCTGCGAAAAGAAAACCTACGGAGGAATAAATAGATGGATGGCGAACGAGGAAGAGGCGAAAGTTGGTTTGCACAGTAGCCAGCAGGCTAGGCGAGTCGCGCACATACATCATCCCCGAGCGCGTACCTCTTTCGTCCGTCCGTTCGTACGTGCGTGCGTGAGCGCGGGCGCGCGCGCGCGCACACGCCTGCCTGGCTACCTACGTCCCTTCTTCTCCGTCAGGAGGTTCGTCTCTACGCACTCGACTCGACGCACCGCCGAGCGGGAGTCTGCGATCAATGCGTGGCACTGGCACCGGTCGTCATGGTAACGGTGCGCGCCACGCACAGCGAACGAACGATCCGCCTCGATCGTGCGTAAGTGCGTGCTCGCGTAGCCTCGCTGGCCCCCGTGCGCTCGCGCGCTCGCGCTCAACCACCGTGCCTGCCAACCGCGTCAGGGGTGTACGCGCGCTCTCTCGCCCGTACGCTCGTGTACGTGCGAGTTGGTACGGCGAGAGGCGTACGGAGTCGCGCTCTGCCTACCGTCGTTTCGCTTTGTATGCGTAAGGATCCTGGGCTTTTTTTCGAAAACGCACTCGAGCCTTCTGGGAGCTGGCGGAAGCTTGCGAGAAACTCGCAACCTCGCAACCTGCCTGCGTTTTCGCGGATCGAACGGTTCGTTGCTTCTCCTCCCTTTTGTTTCGCAATCGCTGGAAATCTGAGTGTGCAGGTGTGACGGAAAATGGTCGAGAGTTTGGTAAAGATGTTTGGAGGATTTCTTCAGGGAAAGTAGAAATATAACTCTCCACGTGAGAATTTAACTCTCTTGCGTTGGAATGACGTGCTACACACGTTGAGAATATTTTCTCAGTTTGAAGTATATTTAAGTATAACACAGGCAAAAGAGATAATAAATTTATTACATCTTGATAATTTCTATCTAGTGATATCATACCGACGAGTTTTAAGAAGAAAGCGACAAATTATTATATACGGTTCTGTTGCTCGTTATGGTCCGCAATCAATTGCCAGCGCAAGTAGTTAACCTCTTGTACTGAAATGACGTGCCACGCACGTCGAGAGTTTTCTGTTCCAAAATTGCAATGTTTTCTCAGTTTGAAGTATATTTAGTGTAACACAGGCAAAAGAGATAATAAATTTATTACATCTCAATAATTTCTATCCGGTGATATACCGACGAGTTGAAAAAGAAAGCGACAAGTTATTGTGTATGGTTCGGTCGCTCGTTATGGTCCGCAATCAATTGCCAGCGCAAATGGTTAAGGGTTGTTACACGTACTGAGATGAGAATCTTCTTGCAAGATAATTCACAAATTTTTTGTAAGTTTCGTTTGGTTCATACGTGTTTCTGTCGTGGAATAGTATTTATTATTGATAAATACTTGTGCGAGAGGATACTAAGGATACTTTTATTTAATTTCTAGCATGATTCTTTGAGACTGTTGATATAAAAGAAAGGACTCCAGTAAGGTAATCTTCCACTGAATAAAAGATAAATGAGTATTATACAAAAGAATCGGTATTAAATTTTTCTTTAACAGTAGAAAGCTACTAATTATTACTAATCACGAGTACACTTTAAAGATCATGCGGAATTACAACTTTTTCTCTGCCAAGGAATAAAATGCATGCAGAAGCAGGTTACACGTAAAGATATATGTGTACATGTATTCTTATACTAGACCTTAGCAAACTACGACCACACGTTTGAAAGCAGATTTTGAAAATTTATTTTCACCGAAACAATCCTCCAGGTATATAATAAAATTGAAACCACGTATTTAAAAGAGTCATGTACCAAAATTCTCTATGATTATTACAAAAAGTATGGAAGGTAAGGCTGAAAGGTTAAAGATTATCATAAAAGATAATCATTTGACACAACTTTAACATTGCAACTATCTCTTTGAAAAGTTCTTCTCCTAAATTCACTCCAAAGTTCGAAAGAGATTATTTCTTAGAAACGAGAAAATTAACAAATTTGGTTAACATTGGTTAACAAACATTGGTTAACAAAAAAATAATCAAACCTTCCTCTGGAATTTCTCTTTGCCCCCCTCCCCTCCACGAAACAAGGAAAACCGCCAAATGACATCGCACGCTCGGCGATGCCCGATCCGAACGAAACGACGCGAATTTCCTTGCAAATTCGAAATCAAGAATCTAGGTCTACAGTCGGGACCCTGCCTTGACACGCCAGCTCGGCTAGCGGATTCTATAAATAAAAGAGAAAAAAATCCGCCACCCTTTTTCCTCTGCACGCGTGAAACGGCACAGCGACGCGCAACTCACACGCGCTCACCAGCGCGGAGAGGGTGCGTAAGCGCGGTAGGTGTAGGCGTGCACGTGCGTAAGCGCGGAGCGCAAGCGTACGGGGCACGCACACCACCGCGAGAGGGCTATCCTACGGGCCACGAGGAAAGTCGCATAGGACCGCGTGTACACGACGGGCCGAGGCAACGATCGATGTCCCGCAAACTTCGAGCGGCAACGAGCACGTGGCACTTGTGTACGTACTCTATATATATTGCTAAGCGTACACACCTCCACGCGGCCGAGGAAAAAACCAGGGAGAGAGAGAGAGAGAGAGAGAAAGATAGAGAGCAGGGGTACGGCTTAGCTTCCGGGTGCTGGATACTTCCATTGGGAACTGCGAATTTTTGCGGAAATTTCTTCTTCTTCCTCTTCTTCTTCCAGAGTATCGATATTTTCTATCGTCGACATTAACGTTCGCAAGTTGAAATTCGCGCGTTGGATTTCTAGAATTTTTGAATATTCCATTGCTGCGTTCTCGCGCGATGAATAATTTGAATTTTTTTTAAATTTCTTGCACACGTTTAGGTTTCAAGAAGGGACGAGTGCGGAAACGAGATGACTTGAGAGGAATCGCGCAAGTAGACGGAAAGCGAAAGAGAACATTTCATGGAAAGCTGGTGAAAACACGACAGAAGGATTCAGCAACTAGTTAATGGAAAATATATAATATTGCCTGTGCTGTAGCGAGCTCGCTATTCAAAATCCATCCCCTAGGTACAGGTAAAGGAAAGTTGGAAAATACGGAATATACTGCGTGACTTTTCATGGCTATGCAGGCGCAAACGGTATCGAGAGAGGAGTTGAAAGGGTCCAGGGACAGGTCGTACCGAAACGCTGGGTGCAGACGGCGTTTCACGGGGGTGAGAGCGAAATGGCATGCAACGGAAGGGTCTGTGTCGGAGGGCGAACGTCGCAGGCGAGGAACAAGAGGCGGAGAGGACCCTACCTAAAGCAAAACACAAGACCGCGGGATGTTTCGGCTAAGCGGAAAGGGTTTATGGAGAATTGGGGTATCTCGTAAACTTGACCTATCTGACCACGCGCTTAGGACATTGTGCACCGGCGTCCGACAAGCGGAAGTGGGTCAAATTAAATATTAACCAACCGCTACCATCCTGCTACCTGCGCACGTAAAACGACGAAATTTCTCTCGTCCCCACCCCTCGTGGAATCTGAACGTTCCGCGACGTATTTACGCGACGACAAACGCCGAATTGCGCAAGATAGAAAATTCTGATGAAGCGTAATTGCATGAATTTAGATACTTCCGTTTGTTTCCTCGCTTCATTGATGACTCAAGTATTATATAGAGTGTAACAAGCGTATCTGGAATCGCTAAATCGACGAGATGGTTCTCTAGGTATTTGCGTTTTCATACTCGTCGCAGGATTCTTGGAATATACGAGCATAAATTACGACCAGTGTCACAGGTTGCATGTGATCGCGATGAAAGGCAGTGAACAATCCAACGGATTATTCATCCTTACAGATTTATTGTAGATCTGAATAAATGAGACCGATGAGTGCACGTACAACGAAAATATTTTTTACTTTTACACGTTATGTCAACAAAACGTCTCCGCGTAAACTATAGTCTTTCTTCCACTACGTTCGTAACAATACGTTTGTACGAACAGAGTTTTCGATCGTGGCATCGATCGAAATCGACCTTCTCCCTGAAAGAAGGGGCAGAACAGAGGGAGTACGAATTCCGTTTCCGGAAAAATCCGGTTGAAGGTAATAAAGACCGCGCGTCGACGCGCCGGCAGAAGCGGCAATGGGCGAACGAGAAAGGGTTAGAGCTTCGAGATTAAAAGGAAGTCACCTCCCCCTCTCCGCCACCCATCCCCACCCACCCACCCCACGTCTCTCCATCAATCACAATTATATCCTCTCTCTCCCCCAGCTATCGTTCATAATTACTGCTCGTGACTTTATCCCGGCGCTCGACGTCGCTGGACCGGGGCCGATGCCGTCCGCTCCGTTCCGCTCCGCTCCGCTCCGGCCCGTTTGCTGGGGATAGGTGATAAGAGCGAGCGAAAGAAAGCCTCGGATCAGAAAGGGACGACCCGCCGAGTGTTCAACCGACAACCGCTGAAACCGTGCTTCGCGTTCTTTCGTTCATTTATACTTGTTTGGACGAATTTTTTGGTGAAATATCCGAGGACAGGGAACAATTTGGACAATCTCGATGCTTTTGATTTTTTTCTTTTTTTTTCTTTCTGTTTTCGAGATCGAAAATACCGGCGTGACACGAAAGAAGGATTGTTACTTGAGACGAAAGCGGAGAATTTTACGGGCGCCGAAGTAGCGTTGAAAGTAGCAGCGTTCGGCTGGGCACTTCGATCGAGAAGGTTCAGGATGTAAGGGGTGGTTCCGAGAGCTAAAGTTCTTACGAGTTTGACTAACTGGAAGCTCTTGCGCAGTGCCTCCGGTGTCTTGAACTCTGTTGAACCGAGTTCGAGAGACAGTATTCATTTACGAGTACTTCTCGGAAAGGTAATTTCAATTTTCCGTCAGTGTCCTAATTAAGAACGTCCTAATCATCTCCGACAGGGGGAATGTCGAATTATCCGGACGAAGTAACCGAGTTTACCTTACTGTTTCCGTTTACTAATAAACTTCGCAATGAAAACGACGTAAATCAAAATACAGTTTATAAACCTATCGATATTCTTCCTCCCTTTAACAAATAGATTTTCTAGGGCACTGGGAACAGCGTAGGAGACGATGATTCGCCGTTTTCGAGTCGGTGAAGAGCGTACGGTGGCCGTTCGATAAAAGCCGAACGCAACGAGCTCGCCGGATGTTCGGTTATAAAAATCGCCGGATAGAATTTCCGGCCTGGCACAGAGCTTGATGCAGCGCGGTTTATTCCTTCGCTCGTTTCGCTGAAAACAAGCGTGCGTCTTACTTTCATTGCGACGTAGCGGGTGCAATCGAGCCCGAATGGAAAAAGGATAAAAATCGAGCCGCGCCACGGAGAGTTTCCTCCTCGCTCCCTTTTTCTCCGATTGCGTAGCAACGAGCAAATCGTAGAAGGGAAAAAGAAAGTAGAACGGGGTAATTGAGGATTAACGACGAAGGTAGAAGCGGAGTCGAACAATTAGAAATTTTGTAATTAGTTTTGTACACAGTGTGCTTCTGGGAATTGGAATTAAATGAGAAATTCGGAGAAGGAAGAACGAGGAGGAGACTGAAAATTTCAAACGTAGATAATAATTAAAACAGTAATTAAGCGAATAAAAATATTATGTTGTACAAAAATGTGTAATTTACCGTGAAATTTAATAAAATAGCGTTTGCGCGATTACAAATATTACTTTTGTCTTTAATTTTCCAATTGTTTAATCCGGGAAAACCGAAAGAAACGGTAAACAAAAACGGAGACAGAAAACTGTAATGACCCTCGCAGGGAAAGAACCTGAAGCTACCCTCGAACGATAACCCCAAAAGAAGCGTCGAAACAGGTGTCCAACGCTATTTCTCACCTTTCACCCTTCTCCCACCTATAAAGTTAACAAACTTTATCTCCCAAATACGAACTATCTCGTAGAATCCTGCAGAACGTGTTCACAGATTCGCATTCCAAATACGAATTCCATGTTGCGTAATAAAACCAATACTACAACCTTTAGTTCGTGGTTCTAATCAAAATTCAAAGAATCTCAACGATCTCGACTAGAGATCCAGCTTAACGAGAATCGAAGTTACTTACAAGTTAATTACAAAAGTGAAGTCGATGCAAAATTAATTCGAAGAGGTCGGCAGTTCTCGTTCGTCTGGGACTGCAAGTCCCTTTCACGATCCGAACTGAAACCCGGCGAATCAAAAATCGAAGTTGAAATTAATTCGAGAAGCTTTTGCCGGAGGAACGGAAAGCGACGCAGGATAATTGCGTGCGCCGATACACGCTTGGCCTATTACCACCGTGAAGAGAAGAAAAGGGAAAAAGAGAGAGAGACAGCGAGACAGAGAGAGAGAGAGAGGGTGAATGTAATATATACTTTCCTCCGAGAGGCGACTTCAGCCCCCTTTGGTCTGTCCTGCTCGGTTGTCGGTCGTTTCGCTCGCCCTTCGGGGGCTGCGTGCGCGGACGCGCGCGCCCTTCCAGGCGGGGTGCGTGAGCGCATATAAATGGAAACCCTTCAAGTAGCCTCGGTGCCCGCGTTGCCATCTACCTCGTGTGCGTGTACCCCTCTCTCTACACGCGCTCCTGGATTACCGTGAGCAGTGGGGTGAACGGGGGTGGCGAGGACTGCCTCGGCGACGATAGTGCAACGGATAACTACGCTCATTCCCTTCCCTTTCCCTCTTATTTCCCATCTTTTCCACTATTTTTCGCGCGTCTACTACTTTGAGAGTAGTTTGAGAGGTTTGGAAAAATCGTAAATGTCGTTGCTACAACATCCTCGAGATGTAGACAGACAGTTCTTGTGAAATTTCTTTCAAGTGTGAAATAGGGCGATTCAACGGCACGAATATGTTATTGAGGATGAAGTAGGAAGATTTCAGAGGGAAACGAGGACAATTTCTACAATGTTTTTTTCGATAAAGCAAAATAAAATAAATGCTTCCTTTTACTTGGGGAATCTTTAAAAAAAATTTACGAAAGGGTTTTCGCAATCTTTTTGAAAATTTAGATAAAGTTAAGTACGTGAGAAGAGACTGGCGAGACAATTTCAGCAAAAATACTGGACGCAATGTAGAACGAATCTCTGAGAACCAAGGAGCATGCTAGCGACGAATATTTCTCTAGCATCGAACTCGCGGCTGGTGCATCCGCAGGAGGGATCCGAAGCGTCTTGAGGCCATCGCTAGGCGCAGGCGACGAGGGCGGGAAGCGCGTAGAGCACAAGTGCATGCAGATAGTCGATGTTAGGTGCGTTGCATGAGCGCTTACATGCCTAGAAATTCACCCCTTTTTTCCCTGCTCTCTCTCTCTCTTTCTCTCTCTCACTCTCTCGTCGGTGCAAGTTGGTTGGTTGGGCGAGGGTGGCCAAGGGGAAAGGGTGCTGCAGGCCTCGAGAGTGAATACGGCACACAGGAGCGGCACGCACAAGTACACGGTTTCGCAGAGAGCGGAACGAAATCTATAGCACGCACTTACGCGGTCGTATATGCGTGTACGCGTACGCGTACGCGCCTGCCGCACCCCGAGGACACCGCCACCGAGAGGCAGAGAAGCAAGGGGACAGGGAGAAGCTTTCAATTTTTCCTGCTGCCTTCGCGACCAGCCGGAAGCCGAGATTCTCGCGGAAGAATACGCGCCATCCATGGGCGTAGCCTGGCTTCAGCGCGACACACCACACCGTGTGTCAGAGGATATGTACCAGCCTCCATAGCCTTTTGTAATCGTTTGAAGGAATTTTTAATACAGTGGGGGAAATCGTAGACTTGGCTCGTCCGACGATTTTTATTATTTTCCTCCTTTCGAGCGTGAAAGCGCGCCGCCGAGGAACATCTTGCGCGTTGTCGTTGCTTTTGCTGTTAAGACGAATAAATAAATGTTACACGCGCAGATTGGACGAGCGAATTCTCTTCACTTCAACTTCAGGGTGAATTGAGAAGAGTATTTCTCAATTTCGACTACGACTATGTCCGATTTCTTCGTTCGATCGCTATTATGATTCAGTCATTATACCGAAAGCAGAAAAAGTTGGTCCTTATTTTTCATCAAACAATCGTAAACTTCTTTCAGTTTGAACTGAAAAATTCACTCCAACATCCTCGTTCGAGAACTCCATTTTTTTTTTTTTTTTTTTTTTTTTTTAAAATAAAAATTAANCCCCCTCCCTCGCAAAACGCCCCATCGTCTTTCTCCGTTTAGTCCTTTTTATCGCAGTCGACGCGAGTCGGGATACTTTTATTTCATGGCTGCAAGGTCGCATCCGCGTTTCGCAACGATCCACGCGGCTTAACCCATATCGCCCTCTGTCCTTGATAAACAGTTACGATCGGCCGTGAATCGCTTTTCACGCGATATTCCAACAACGCTCGTCGCTTGTAAATCGGAAATTTGAATGGGATTTCGCTCCGACACCGTCAAACGTGTCGATTGGCCGCGGACCGTGTTATTACCGTTATTACCGTAGAAGAGAGTCTTGGATGAAAATATAGAAATGTTTCTCTTACCATATTTTTCTCTAAATATTTGCCAGGATCTTTTACTATTCGCGAGCGTCGAGAATGTTGGCAGCTTGGAGCAGTCACGCGCGTTGCATTTCAAAAATAGTTTGCACCAGTTCGTCGTAAACGATGATCGATGGTCCACGAGACGACAAATAGGTCTATTTTACTGCACGAGATATGTCGATGACCGTATCAAGTGTGATAGAATGAGAAAAATGAAACAATGACACGCGCGGTTTTGTGCCCACTTCGTCCACTTGGAGCGAGGAAAATATAAATCTCGAGATAAGTGACGGCGTCTGTTGACGGGCAGGTAGTGACATCTATCGACGATTCCATGCACGTGTCTTGTACGAGTAAAATTTTAAAATTTAATTTCTTATTTCTTCCATGATTTTTATACGATTAATTCTCAAGATTTATTCCTGCAAATATTGTGATTATAAATTCACGGATATGTATCGATTAATTTATATGCACACATGTTCATCTACATTACCAACTATAGAAAAAAATCACAAAAAAATAAGTCTCTCGCAGAGATTTATAAATACTCGAACTACTTAGGTGTTGCTAAATTGTTCGTTTTTCTAAGACAAACTATTGAAATAAAATTAAAAAAAAAAATACAAAATATAAAAGTCGTGTAACTACGTTTGGAATTAATATTCCAAGTTCGGTTTTTCTTTCGTGCAAAATGAAGCTTTTTCAATCTCCTTCAAAATCGTTAATATATTCTATAAATTCTTTTCATTTTTTTTTTCTATTCCTTTCGTCGATTAGTTATCACGACGATTTTATGATCTTTCAATTTCAAAATCTATCGCGAAGGCAGCATCTTTCGTCAACAAGCACGAACAATCAGAGTTTGGCCGTAAATGGAATTTTTTTCAGACTATGTGATCCAGTCGGTACATTCTTTCAATAATTTGCGATAATTTCACAGGCACAACCATGAGGGAACCAGAAAACGTCCGTGTATAACTGGTTTCCGCTTCCTTCCAACGCTACCAATCGCTTTTGGACAAACTTTTGCTGACATCTACTGGTGTATCCCGCAGGAACGGAACAGATACCGTTGCATACATTCATCCTAAAAAAAAAATCAAAATATTATAAATGTTATAAAATATTTTTATTTATAAATATATTTATTATAAATATTACAAATATTATAAATATTACAAATACTGTAAACATTATAAATATTATAAACATCATAAATATTACAAATATTATAAATATTATATTACATAATTCTAGTAAATCGCAATAACTTTATTTATATTTGTCAATTATTTCACTTCAAATTCCACAAGCTAGAGTACACCATGTGGAATCACATTCAATTACTTTGTAGAAATTTTATAAATCTACTCACGTGCATTTCTCACTCTTCACTACCTGCGAATACTTCCGATTCTTATCTTGAAGATTCACCACGTACATCCAATTTCCTTGGTTGTTCAAAGCCGCCCTCGGAGTGATGTACTGCGTCTCGGTTGGACATAGTGGGATCGCATCGGGATTTGACTGCCTCTTATTGCGCTCCTTATTCGATTTACTGTATTTCAATAACGGATTTTCGTACAACGTGCGTGGTGGTGCTTTACTGCTTCTAACGTATCTGAATAAACACATAAATACAGATTCTGACTCTCGGTTACCTCTAACTCAATTCCGAACTCTTTATTATCATTCTAAGCTCCGCATTCATCTACTGTAATTACAGAATTGTACTAATATAAAACTGTATTATCATTCTAAGCTCCAGAATTGTACTATCTATTATAAAACTGTATTATCATTCTAAGCTCCGCATTCGTCTACTGTAATCACAGAATTAATTATTAACAGCACTAATTCGATCCAATTGCCTTTTTTTCCTCGTTACCAAAAAAAAAAAAAAAACTCAATATTACAAACGACCACCTGTTCGCCCACCACGTTTGATCCTGTCCAAAAGACATGTAAAAGGGACGATCGGACGTGACTCGTTGTTCCGTAGAATGAAGCTTGACTGGTATCGTTTCGTCGCTCAAAAACGGATCCCTCCGGGTTGGCGTCGTGTACTTGTAGCTACGAACGGATACGATGAAAAGCGGGCAATTCAGTTGACAATTTGGTTGGCTACGGAATTAGCATTAAAATTACCCATTCTGCTGAGTATCGTTCGACGGGGTACCATAAACGAGCGGCGGATGCCCTCGAACGGGATATTGTGTCGGCGGCAAGAATGGTAACGAGTGAAACTGACCCTCCCTCTGCGCCGGGTAATCATAACCCTCCGAGTAATCCGGCATCGACCTTGAACAGAAACACATTGTCCTTGATCCATTTCTACGGGAACGTTTCTCGAAAATTTAGAAGCAATTGATGACGATGATTGGTTTAGTGATTGATTTAGAACGTGAATGAGACTCTAAGTTAATTTTGTGACAATTTGGAGAAAACGATCAGCGTAGAGATTTTGAATGGGCGGCTTTAGTGAAGGCACTGATAACGTAGATTTCAAGATTACTGCGATCGAATGATATTAGAATATTTCAATGAATAAAAATGATTATGGAAAGAATGTTATATAAATACTGGCTCATGAATATTTTATTCGAAAGTTATAACTGGATCGTGGACGATTTAATTTATCGCATCACGAGTATCTTATTAATTTAATGAGCGCATTATGCGATTTTGACACAAATCTTTCGTAAATGATTGATGAATCTACGATATTACTGCATCGTCTTCTTGACAAAAACAAAAAAAAAAAAAAAACAAACAAACAGGACAACCTTATTTTCAAGATTATCTTTGCAAAGCTAGGCTAGTCTATAATTTCTATGTATAAAATAAAATAATTACAAGGCGTACCTGTAATCATTGAAGTCCTTTCTTGACTCGTCTCTTAGTGCGGAAATGAAGTCAAAGTTGCATTTGTCCACGAGAAATTTAATCAACTGTCTGCGACAAAGAGAGAGAGAGAGAAAGAAAATGAACTTACGCAATAACAAACGTGAAAGAAAAAGAAAGTAGAACAGTGTAGATTTTCAATTGCATCTTCCAAATGATCTTCGACCCGTAATCAGTCGATGCAAATGAAAGTTTATCGTAATACCAAATGTCGCATACGATTTCTCGACTCAACTTGAATAGAATCGTTTCATAAGTGAACAAAAAAAATTGGTTGTCTATCCCATGCATTATTCACGAGTTCGCGAAGGCCAGGTTCCACGACCTGTAGAAGTTCTTCATACATATCATAACCACTTCCGAACGGAATTTAAAAATTCAATAATTGAATAACGTGCTTCTACCACATCATCCTCGTTCATCTTGAAGATTTAAAATTTTAATTTCTACCTTCTCTGGAAGAAATTTACAGTCCAGAACTCCACTTATTCGAATCGAATTTCAGTCAATACTCGATCAAACGATCTCAGTCATTTGAACGTCCGAGTGTTCGTGCTTCGAACGAAAGTCATTAGTAGAGGGGAGAATGAGTGGAACTCTTGCAACTCCAGTTATATAAACTATTTGTCTCTCAACAAGTTCGTACATTAACATCTCTCAAGAAGCTACCGTACTCGAGAAGAGAAACAAATGAACACACTGTGCAGTTGAATCATTACGTATATATCGTTGCAACACGAAGCACGATAACGAAATATCGACGAATTGAAAAGTCCAACAATTGGAGTTTTCGGGGAAAAGAATCGAAAAATTCGACGCGTATCCGTGCAAACAGGCGCACGAATTTCATGCGTGATCGAACAACCCGCGAACTTTCTCCGACGGTGAAAGACTTATGACTAGAGGATATGTATATAAGAAGATGTTTAATTCATGGTTCACGCCTAAAAGCTGTTTTCTCGCGGGCTGCATCTCGATCAGTGTCTTCCACGGGCCTGGCCCAACTTTCGAATGAGCGTGATCCGTCAATGGACGACGGAAATCGGTGGAGACCAGAGATTGACCTCGAATCCCAATAGCACGTTTTAACTCACACAATTTCGATACCGTCGCCGTATTTGATCAACGTACTTTCGAACGTTCCTTCCTTGTCGTCCATCCGTCTTCCTCGAACGGCCAATCGACAGGAGAGATCGCTCTGACTTTCTGATTTTTTTATACTCCTAGCTTTTTTTTCTTCTTCTTTTTTTTTTTTTTTTTTTTTTGGTCTCCATACCAACGTTTAGCAAAGGTTTTGGTTCCCGCCTAATGTTCGACAAAAGTAGTAAGTATTTCTGTCTAAAAATGAACGTGTAAAGTATCGAGAGGAAAAAAACTGAACTGGATGGAAATCCGCCCGAGTTGACGAGAAATAGCGGACAATGCGAGGTATTATGCGTTTCCTGTTATGCAGACCGCGTTGCCACGCGTTCCGCTCACAATTGCACCGGCATGCCGTCGCGTCGCGTCGCGTCGCGTCGCCTAGAACTCGTTCATCAACGATAAACGCCAGCAATTATCGTTTCCTTAAGTCTCTCGTATTCTCTGACGAATGCGCGTAAACATCAATTCCCCGTAATTGATCGCGTTCATCTATCCAGATTCATGATTATACGGAATAGAGTATTCTAGTATGTGTTACATCGATACGCTGACATTATCCGGCGACAGTATCAATTAAGGATGATAGATGGTAGACGAGTAAAGAGGAAATTGCAAGAAACTGAGAACTCTTCTTTTCTTTTTTTTTTTTTTTTTTTTATATTCGTAAAACGCAGAAACCGAAATCTGTTTGGTAGACGGGACAAACTTTCTAGCTTGACAATTGCTCAACTTCCATGGGGAGTTCTGCAAATTACACAATGTCGTTTCAATAGAAAGTATTTAAAGTACACGGTTTTATATATTTGTTCAAACATGTCGGAAGTGTATATAGAATTCCTTTCACGTCGCGAGCAAGCATCCTCGATTTATTCGAGCTGATTAACACCTTGCAAAATGAGCCATTTGCATTTCGCGTAACCAACTGACCAACGTAACCAACAATTATTCTCTCTGCCACTTTCTTCATTTCATGACAGCTCTTTGACATTTTCTGTCGTTTCTCGAGAAATATAAAGATATTCCGTAACCTATCACCTTATGTCAATCGATGCTTCTTGTAATATAATGAATAAACGAATCTTCGCGGGAGCTGTTCCATTAAAAGAGATGCAAATAATAGACGTAATAGACATGGTGTATCGTATGAAAATCCATGGCGACCACTCGAAGCGATGAATCGCGTCGATAAATCTGTCACGTTTCCGCGAACAATCTTTACAAGTCACGGTGGAACGTCGAATTCAGTTGAATTCGTGACAGTTCCTATAATTATCTAGTAGAGCATGACCGCGTCAAGGCCACGGTCGCGCTACGCTGATCAAAGAATAAAACGTATCGAAATGACGTCCGTTTTTACGTAATCGTTTGTCGCTTTCGAATCGATCTGGCTCCGGTATAAAAAGAATGAGAGATCGCCAAGCACGATTAGAACGAATGCATTATAGACATACGATGCTTTTCGCTGTTTTAGCTCTAATTATTTCTTTTTTTTTCTTCTTCTTCTTTTTCTTCTTTCGGTGATTCTTGCAATTTCATTTTTCCTTGTTCGTTAATGGTGTTTTTCAAGTGTGAAAGAAACAAGAAATGAAAAATAAAAATAATTGACAAACATTGTACAGACGATCATTGATAAAAGAAACAGAGGATACTCTGATTGATCAGAAAATTTACATTCAACTGTCTCTGATAGATTTTTGATAGTGGAGCAATCATTCTGTGTCACGTATTTTCAGCATCGAATGAACCGTGCTTTTTTTTGGTCAGACACGAACGAAATAAAATAAAAGTCGAATGACGCAAGAACGGCGACGAACTAGCGGGATATTATCAGAGCAGTTTTAAGCAAGTTCACTATCCTGGAAACTTTCCCTTCCTGAAATTCGTCTCGCCACGCACGATCAGCTGATTTGTATGCAGGAACGGCAGCGCTCGTCACGTTGGGAATATTAATAACCAGACGGTGAACCATATTTTTACAAATTCCGCAGATGCGATACTTTTGGAAACTCGGGGAAATAGCTCGAGCCCCTTGTCGAATATCTTTCTTCTGTTACTTGATAACCCGATGTTGCACTACGTGATTTCGAAATCTAAGAATTTCACGGAAGCTCGTAAAAAATGTTAAATATTCAGGCATTTCAACCTGAATGATTTTTACAAAAAGTTGACTTGAGAAATTGCTGTCACTGCTCTGTTTATCATTGTTTATATTACCTTTTCAAACAATCCATTTCCCAAGTATATTATTTTTCAATCTTTAAACTTATTCTTAAACGAAGCAGAATGAGATTTAAAAAGCAAACAAGTTTCTTATCGTGCTTTTTGTCGACCATACATCAAGAAATCCAACCGTTCATTTTATGACTCTTTTGAAATCTCTTGTTAACTCGAGGAATCGGTCGAGCTTCTTAGCGAATCTCGATTTTTTATGCGCGACCAATGATCCAAATCTTTCGATCGTTTTGCGTAATTAATTGACCGAGGACGAACAAAAACCGACCGATACCTTGAAACGGTAGTGTCTGATACTGAGCGCAACAATATTAAGAGCGTAGCATTATCATGCAAATACGATAATAGGCCTGACATCACAGATCTGCCATGCGGTATCCCACGAGCATTGTAGTGTGTACGTAAGTAGCACACTACAACGAGACAACTCTTTTTCACCAGTCTTGCGAAAACTCATTCGACATCCGTGTAATGTCCATTTAACCTTTCATTCTTTTTTCTTTTTTTTTCTTTTTTAGATGTATTCCTCGCGATGGAAACGACGTCTTTACCATCTGCAAGTAGGTTGACAGATGCATAAACTTCAAGGATTATTTACAACGTGGAAAGAAAAAAAAAAAAAAAAAGAGGAATGATCGTATACTTCTTGGTTATTTAACTTAAAAAAAAAAAAAAAAAAAACTTCTTCGAAGACATATCTGTAGATGGTGTAATTTACATTCAGTACGTAGCCTTCGATAAGCGATCTTTTCAAATGCTGATCACTAAGATTTCTCAGCCTTTGGTAATTATTCAAAAACTAATAAAACGAGGACACGAATATTCAACTTCGTTCCTCAAGTCGACTGTAAGTTGAGAATAATAGTGAAAATTGAATCCCTCGGGCAGAAGGAATCCAAAATGAACGTTTCGGAAACGTAATTAAACAATTTAGCAAGTAAATATTAAATTCAAGGTGCGAAAACTTTTTGACCATGCTCGACGACGTTCTCGAGCCACACGATGTATTCAGTTTTCATCAACATTGAATTCTTCTTAGAATAGAAATTACATTTTCCTTTTGTCACTTCTTACCGAGGATAATGATCGAGACTTTCGCAGAACGTTTGTCCTGGCTTTGCGCAATTTGGAGTGTGCCCCGGAGGTGCGGGTACAAAAGGCTCGTACTGTGGTCGTCCTGGACATCCGTACTCGAGGCAAGGTTCGCCATGAGCGTTCACCAAGGATGCCTAGAACCAAATCGAGAATAACGTACCGAGAGCCTTGATGAGACAATTGAAACAGCAATTAAGCATAACATTAAGCGTATGAAACGCTCACTTACTAGAATTACTAACTTAGAAATATTGAATAATATAAATTAGCTACATGGAAAATTCTGATATGTTGACCATCGATCCTGACCACTAATTGTCTGACCAACAAAAATCATTTAGTACGAAGAGAAATGTCTTCGCGAATGCATTGCAAAACAGATAGAATCTGAATTTGATTTGGACGTAGAGGCGAGAACGAAAGCGATTGAAATATTTGCGATATTTAATGAGATCTGTTTAATAGAAACGAGTTCATTTATTAATGAGAATATCCTTTGACGAAACGAGATCGCCGAGATTAACATCACTAGAACGTTTGAGTCGTATAAAATTTCTATAAAGATTATTAGGAGAAATCTTCTGCTTCGTTATTGCGGAACCTTGATGAATCATGCTTCTCTGAAATGATTCCATTGGCTCGTGGCGCTATATAAGGAATATTAAATCTACGCTCGCCTACTTTTCACTAGAAATAAAAAATGAAACAAATATATGAACGGCGTATCTCGTTAGCGGCTGGTAATTGTGCAGGCTTGAAGTCGTTCGTTATGTTTGCGTAAAGAAAAAAACGACAGCGTTCATTCATGAGTTTGCTTTCATTGGCCTAAATCGGAGCCCGGAAACTTTAAAACTGTATTATCTAGTACCTCGATCAGTGAAACGGATTTAAATCTGATGTAACATCCTAGTGCAACGCCATTTAAGAGCTTTCTCAGGCTACTTTCTGTTAACTCATGACGCATGACATGGTCGGCGTTGCTTTTCATCGATCTCGAAATCACACATGATCTGAACGTTCGTATACTGCAAAGTTGAAAAATTTGGTACGATAAAATGGTCCAACCGTGGGTATTAATTAATTTAATTAAAGACTCTTTGTTGCCAGACAAAAAGAGAATTGTAAATGAAACGGCATCTAATGATAGTGGTAGAAAGTGACCCATTTTCATTTCGACCAAGCAAAATGAATCATCCTGTACGCTACGCCGGTATTACGATACAATTTTCAGACAGTTACAGCCGTTTTATGACCGTTTTATTCGTACACTTAATTGTTCCTTTATTTTCACCGAAGTGTGCATCCGGTATTACAGAAAGCTTGAATTCAACGGCAACTGACGCAATCTTACAAAATGTAGAGAGTCTTACGCCAGATATTACGATACGCGTCAGAGTTGAACCGTACATTTCACTAGCAGCTTTCACGGTCTAAGAAACTACTTGTCCCGCTGGATCGTACCTTACTGTCGATGTCTGACACGGTGGTCACGCGTGCGACCATAAAACTGCGGATTCACTTGTAAAATATTCGATTCGCCGTCCACTTTCATCTTCTCGTCGATCGACCAACATCGATTTTTTTAAAATCTTGAGATTCTTGAATCAGAAATTCTTTACGGATTTATTTATTTCTTGTTGTATTACGCTCGTAAATGTTCCACAATAACGAAGGCACGTTTTTAACAACGGAATGACATTTAGAACGACTCTCGATTCATCGGCGAGTGAAAAGGTTATTCCGTTATTCTTGCCGTTTCTAACTACGAATTGAGTTTGAACCACGTTCACGAAAATATTTTTGCCTCGAATCGGTGAGGTTAGAATACGATCGTTCTACATCTTTCAGAGTTGTTGATTCAAACAAGGAATAGCAGGAGCCGTCGCGCAAATCGATTCATTCGTTTCTCACTTCGATTATACGATATGATAACAGAGCGCATAAAATCACTTGTTATCACGACATCTGTAATTTACTACCTAAAGCATAGAAACTTGCTCGACCCTGCTTAATTCCTTCCGATGATAAAAATCATAAAATTACGTATCCACTTACGATCGTTAATAAGGACAAGAAGAATTTCATTTTCGGAGTGCGCCAATGCCAGTCGCCGTAATTGATTCAACTCGAAGACACTTCACAGTTTTCTTCTCCTCTGCCGACCTTAACCATACCGCGACACCTTTCGCGAAGACTGCTGCTCGATCGGAAGTCGAATCACATAATTACTGACATCACGCGAGCTGCGCGGAACGGGGTTACCGTGACACGATAAACGATTATCAGTGAAGCACGTGCCGGTATCTGCGGATGCGATTCGCGAGCTAGACGGATCGCGGAAACGCCGATGTGCAATCATGCGTGGCGCGAGTGTTGACAGGTATCGCTGACCGCGGAAAAAGTATATACCTTGCCGCGCGAGGTGACAATTTTTCGACCACTGTGGACCTCGCTTAGCAACTAAACTGGAGAGTAACTTCAATTGTGAAACGTGACTGAGCCGGCTCGAAGATTTGAAATCCGATTTAAATCCTCCAGTAATTGCGGCGTGCACGAGCGCGATGAGTGACAGACGAAGTTCACACGGGAGATCGATCACGAGCACCCACTATACGACGATACGATACTGGTCGAACCGCGAATGAACGAGTGCGACCGGCGATGCTTTAGTCACCGCCACTGTCACTCGTATATATGTGGTGTTAGGTCCAGATTCCGCAGGGGGTTTGTCCTGTGCGATTTTACGCGCGGCGATTTTACCTAGCAACGTGGGTAACACGGTGTATCGATACCCATTCTCGCGTTCGTATCCCTTCCTCTTGCACGCGTGCACGAGTTCCGATCGAGCAACCGGGTGGGGTGTACAGGCAGGCGCTATATATGTATAGTTACTCTTTGCTAACTCGGCACTCGGCTACATCTTTGTTTCAGATTGTTTCGAAAGTTAGAAAGGCGCTCAATTTTTTTACTTCTTCATCTTCCCTGACACTCGAGTCGACAGACTACGCCACAGACTAAATTGTCGATTCGTAATTTTTCAAAAAAAAAAAAACTTCTCGCCAGCTGAGCCAAATTCGGCTCGGATTTAAGGCCAGTTAGCAAGGCACTACTGTACTTTCACTAGTATCCGTGTTCTGCAGCGTACACCATTTGACCTTACACGTTAACAAATGTCGCTAGAATGCAATCAATAAAACTGCATAAAGATTAAGGTCAACTGCTTGATAATTTTACTTTTATTTCTACATTAACAAGCCTCGCGCATGATTTCTTTACATGACCAAGCTAAGGAATAGCGCTTTAATTCGAATGTATCTTTCAACTGACATACGTACGTACTGGATGATCGCAATTCGATCCCATTGGCACGAAGAGGACGCATTGACTCTTCCTGATCTTTTCGTATGTCCCGTATAAAATGCTTCTTATATTTTCTTCGAATTAATATGAATATTTAAAACATGAATAGATACTTGAACGTTGAAGATAGAACGTTTAATTTTAAAATTAAATATTCTGTCATGCGCACTTTTAAAACGTACGGTGGCGCCGTCTATGTACAAATCCAAGAACTTAATATTAATTTGATACACATTTCCATTAGTCGTGCCAGGTGAGATCTGAGTCATGATGAGATATACGAATAAATCAAGCATCTTTTGGGATTTTGTATCTCATCACAGACGAAGTGTATGAATAGACCTCGCATGCAATGTATTTTTTCGGCCCACGATTGGGGGATCTCAGGATCTCTTTACCATTTTCGTATCACATCCTGTCGTATTCCGATTCGAGCAACTTTGGCGCTTCCATCGACGAGGTTCGTCAATTTTTTTTAATACCTTTCAATAGATGTAAATAATCAAATATATAATATACTTTTCATCTCAATTTTCATCAATGGGCTGTTATAAATCATTATATTTCTTTATTGATGTAGTGAAGTACCCAACCACGTTCAATTCAGTAAGCAGATATGGCAGGTGTCCATATTTTTTGATTTGAATTCTCATCACTAGTAGTGCTGCAGTGCAAAACCTGGCTAAATCGGTACGACAGGATATGACACGAAAATGATAAAAGGGTCCTAGAATTGCAAAATCGTAGGAAAAAAAAAAAATTCATTGGATGTTTCGTTTACTCCTCGTCTGTGTGATGAGCTTCTTTGAATTCTTTCTTCGCGATGCGATTTTTTGATGTCAATATTTCATAATGTGAGACACAAAGTTCCATATAATGCTATATCTAATCTATTCTTTGTCAATGATTAATTCTCCTATTATTGAAGTATATTTTAGTATGATCGAAATTATTTCAATATCCATAAAAAAATTCCATTACAATCACAATTTCATCTATATTATACACTCCATGTATCAGAGTTATAATTTAGCGTTTCGAACGTCACACTATTCATTAATGAATAAACTGAATTTACATGAAACCGACGAATTCTGACAAGTGAATTAGAATTTGAACATGCAACGAAGAAAGTAGTCTTATCAAGATAATAAAAAATAGTTCAAAATATGACCACAAGATGACAGGGAAGTGGTTTGCATAAAATTCATTTTTGCTCATTATCATAAATTAGTATACATTATACATATAGAAGATCGAGGAAAGGTACGAAAGGGGTAAACATAATTCGACATACTTTTCGTATGGTTCAGTTGTTATGTATACATTTTACTGCGCGAGTCTGTTCTGTTTGTGCCGTTGAATTTGATGTGAAAGGAACCCGAACCTCTCGATGCTAAAGACCATACGCTCCTGTTACGGCATAGCGTAATCATAGCCATGGCGACTACTGCTTCGTCGCGGGTAGACGAACTCGTACAAACTGTTACCCTTCACAATCCTCGAAAATTGCTATTCACGGGCTACGTTTTACCCTCTGTGATACTACACGCTGTGTGGATTTATAGTTGGATTTTTGTCTACGGAATTGACGAATATTATGATGCGGGTTTAGTGGGTATCGCAGCTATTGGTGTATTACAAATTTTCATATGTTTATGTTGCCAGTGGTCAGTGCATATACATACTTTTCTTAATTGTAGCTCGGTGAGTTGACAATCGTTTACCGTAAGAACTAATTAAATAAATTGCACGTGTGAGCTATGTTGTTCAATATGTTCCGTTAACGTGGCAGCCATTCAAACCGGCCTTCTGTTCGTTTCACATGGCCGATTGGCGGGAAATTTTAAATTGAAATAGTTGAATGTTGAAACTTTTCCAGGCAAAAAATCCATATAAAGCGAAAATAGCGAAAGTAGTTCCTACTCCCAACAATGGAAGTTCAGAACTTGTTAAACTACATCATTCTGAACAGCAAGAACCGTGGTTCATATTTCAAAAAACTAAGTATCATTGGAATTCGCATAAAAAAAGTTTTGAAGGCCTTCAGTTTCCAATTAATCATTCTGTTAAGCATTATTGCGAATGGAGAGGATATTTAGATGAAAAAGATATTGCAGCAGCAGAGGAGAAATATGACAAGAATAAGTAAGCGTATCTTTTTGTTTGTACTATTAAATGATTGCGTAAACGATTTTTTATATCATTTTTACCACTTTTACACAGGCTGGATATGGTGGTGCCAGAATTTAGAGAACTATTCAAAGAAAGAGCAATTGCACCATTTTTTGTTTTTCAATTATTTTGTGTAGCATTATGGTGTTTTGATAAATATTGGTATTACAGTATCTTCACATTGATTATGCTTATTATGTTTGAGTGTACGCTTGTACAGCAACAACTTCGAAATATGGCTGAAATTAGAAAAATGGGAAATAAGCCATATACCATAATGGTTAGTAAACGTTAGAAATGTATAAAGTATATTTTAAATATTTTCAATGAAACTGCTTTTATTGAAGGTCTATAGGAACAGGCGGTGGCATTCCATGTTTACTGACCAACTAGTTCCTGGTGATATTGTATCTATAACAAGATCTCAAAATGATAATCTAGTGCCATGCGATATGTTGCTTTTAAGAGGACCTTGTGTTGTTGATGAGAGTATGCTAACAGGTAAGTAATTGTGAAGAATGTTAATTTGTTATTAATATATTACGGTTTTATATTGATCAATTATGAATGAATAGGAGAATCAGTTCCACAAATGAAAGAGCCCATAGAAGAAATTGATGGAAATAGACAATTAGACATAGAAACTGATAAGCTTCATATACTTTTTGGAGGCACAAAAGTTGTGCAACATACTCCACCAAGTAAAAGTGTATCTGGCCTTAAAGGTATCTAAATAGTAAATAATTTATCATATATATACATGTTCACATTTATATATGTTAAAAATTCTAGCTACTGACAATGGCTGTGTGGCCTATGTTTTGCGTACTGGATTTTCAACATCACAGGGAAAACTTCTGAGAACAATATTATTTGGAGTCAAACGTGTTACTGCTAACAATTTGGAAACATTTGGTTTTATTTTGTTTTTGCTAATTTTTGCAATTGCTGCAGCATCATATGTATGGATTAAAGGTATATAATACACCAAAAAGAATATTGGAAATTACACCCTTACGCTATTAATAATTTATTAATATATAGGAAGTGAGGATCCTACAAGAAATAGGTATAAATTGTTCTTGGAATGTACACTTATTCTCACATCAGTTGTTCCTCCAGAATTGCCTATTGAGTTATCATTAGCCGTTAATACTTCATTGTTGGCCTTATCAAAATTAGGTATTTGCAAAATATATGAAGATAATTATAACAAACGGTTATATGTTTTTTAGTATAGTAATTTTATAATTTTTATATAGGTGTATTTTGCACTGAGCCTTTCAGAATTCCATTTGCTGGAAAAGTTGAAATATGTTGCTTTGATAAAACTGGTACTTTAACTAGTGATAATTTAGTCGTCGAAGGTATAGCGGGGATTGAGTAAGAATCAAATAATTTTCGAAATACATTCAAACATCGATATTTACATTAAGAAAGTGTTCATCATTTTAGAGGTAAACCGGATGTTATTCAGCTTTCTGATGCACCTATAGAAAGTATTCAAGTACTCGCAACGTGCCATTCTCTTGTGCAATTAGATGATGGTATTGTTGGAGATCCTCTCGAGAAAGCTACGTTAAAAGCTATTAAATGGAATCTCACGAAAAGTACGCTTTTATTTATTGCTATTATACTTCATAGAATTTTTTCAACGATATTCTAACAATTTTAATTTATTTAAGCTGATTCTATGATACCTAAAAAAGGACAATCACCAGTCTTAAAAATCGTACAAAGACATCACTTTTCTTCCGCGTTAAAACGAATGTCAGTCGTAGCAGGATATACGATGCCAGGATCATCAGAAATCAATTACATGACCACCGTAAAAGGTGCTCCTGAAATTATTAAGAATATGGTGTGTAGTAAATTTCGAGTGATTTATTTCGCTCTTACAGTGGATTATAAATGTTTTAATTTTTTTTTCCAGTTATCATCTATTCCAGACAATTATGATTCGACGTATTTGTCACTTTCACGACGAGGAGCTAGAGTATTAGCTTTAGGCTATCGAAAACTTTCTGGACCTTTATCTTCGCAGGATTTAAGAGAACTGACGCGAGAAGACTTAGAAAAGAATCTTAATTTTGCTGGATTTGTAATCATAAGTTGCCCACTTAAACCTGATTCTAAAACTGTTATTAAAGAGATAGTGAATGCTTCACATTCGGTAATTCTGTCAACAATTCAATTTTATCTTTAATTAATCCGTTTATAAATTATACAGCAGCTTTATGTTGTGTTTACAGGTTGTTATGATTACTGGTGATAATCCTTTGACAGCATGTCATGTTAGCCGTGAATTGCATTTTACGAAAAAACCAGTTACGCTTATATTGACTGCAACTGATGGAGAGTGGATGTGGGAAAGTGTGGATAGAAAAATAATCTTTCCTTTGGAAATGAAAAATATTTCTCGAAATAAAGAAATATGGCGAGAATACGCTCTTTGCTTAACGGGAGAAGTAAGTTCCATAAAGATCTTAAATATATGTCAATATTCAGTGCATTTATAACATAATTTTTAGGGTTTAGCATATTTAAAAGATAACGAAAGAGAGCTACTTCGTAAATTGTTACCACATATTGTAATCTTTGCAAGATGCGAACCGAAACAGAAAGAATTTATAATTGTTTCGTTGCAAAATTTAGGATACACAACTCTCATGTGTGGAGATGGTACTAATGATGTTGGTGCTTTAAAACATGCTCAAGTGGGTTAGTATAAAATTATCAAATGTCATAGAAAATAAAAAATTACATAAATGTTACATAAAATAAATATGTTAATTTTTAACTCATTCAGGTGTCGCTATTTTATCGAGTTTACCTGAAAGAACATCTACTGAAAAACAAGGTAATGTGAAAAATGAACACATTTCAAATTCAGCAGTAACAAATGGCCCAAGAAATAATCCAAGAGTTTCTGCTAATACTAGAGCAAGAATACAAAAATTATTGGAAGAGCTTGAAGAACAGTCTGTTATAGTTAAGTTGGGAGATGCTTCAATTGCTGCACCTTTTACTAGTAAAATGTCATCAATTCAATGTAGTAGGTTTTTTTTTTTTATATGATTTATAACAGTTCCAACATAATAATATATTAATATTATATTATTTATTTCATTATAGTATGCCATGTTATTAAACAAGGACGATGCACTTTGGTTACTACCTTGCAGATGTTCAAAATTTTAGCACTTAATGCATTAGGACTTGCATACAGCCAATCTGTCCTTTATTTAGATGGAATAAAGTTCAGTGATGCACAAGCTACATTACAAGGTGTTCTTCTCGCTACTTGTTTCTTGTTCATATCAAGATCAAAACCATTAAAAACATTGTCTAAACAGAGGCCACTTCCAAATATTTTCAACTTGTATACAATTGCTACCGTACTACTTCAATTTGCAGTGCATTTTATCTCTCTTGTATATTTAGTTAAGGAAGCCACTTTACTATCCCCAAAGTAAGTAAAACAATCAAAAAGATTATGCATACATTGATATTTGAATAAGAAATATTAATTTCCTTTCTATTTATTCAGGAGTAAGAAATTAGCATCTATATTAGCTCCAAGTAATTTATCTAATGACAGTATGGCTTTGAATACGAATTTTATTGACGAAGAACCTTTTGAACCAAATCTATTAAACAGTACAGTTTATATTATTGCCATGGCGATACAAATTTCTACGTTTGCAATTAATTATCGGGTAAACTATTCTTAAACGAAGTATTTATTAATAAAGACTTTTTATGTATTTCACTTTAATTAAACATAATTCTGTTATATAGGGTCATCCATACATGGAAAGTTTATTACAGAATAAATCATTATTATATAGTCTTATAGGCAATGCTGCTGTTATATTGGGATTAGCATGTGGATTTTTACCTGAGTTAGCAGAACAATTTGAAATTGTGGATTTTCCAAGCGATGTAAGTGAATGCATTAATGCAAATTAAATGTTCTTCATATTTGTATATATCTTATATAATAATTTTTTAAATATTTTCTATTTTTAGTTCCGCAATATTTTAGTTCAAGTATTAATAGCAGACTTTGTCCTTGCATACATAGTTGATAGAGTCTGTTTATGGCTTTTTGGAGAAGGAAGACATCAAAAGCTGTGATTAGTACACAATTTCTATATTTTACTTTTAGCTCCAAAAGTGCGAAAAATTAAATATATAAGTTTATTTTCTTGTTTCACAAAGAATAAGTTTTAATTAATTATTTAATATAATTCTCACATTTTATAAATTTATTATGATTCATGCGTTAAATACAATGCTTTTAAAAGACTGACCAATATATAATTGAGAAGTCATTAACATTCACATTAAAATTAATCAATTAATTAATTTAAAATTAATTAATTTAAATTAATTATTGCTCCTTAAAAGATTTAGGAACAATTCTTTGTGAAACAAGAAAAAATTTGAGAAAAATTGAGATATATGCAGGATATTCTACGCAAAGTGACGCACAGTTTTCCAATTATTTACGGCCTCATAAAAGGAAGTTTTGAACAGAAATTTATCAGTATCGAGTGTACAGAAATAGTGATTAGAATTTTAAAAACAATTTATTTTCATGGTAAAATCGAGGTCAGATTAGATACTTTATCCATTGTATTGTAGGAGGTACTAAGATAAAATTCACACAGCATATAATTATATATATTTATTAACACAGTTTAAGTAACTATTTATATATTTGTATACGCGATAATGATAAATTCTTTTTTGTTAGATAATCGCAAATGACTGAAAAGCCATGCGTCGCGTTACATGGAAAATTCTATATATATATATGTACGTTTATGAGTATGTGGTACGTATGTTTTAATGAATGTGTTATTATATAATGTGAAATAGTAAAAAGAGCATGCAATATGAGTGTACAAATGATAAGTAAATAATACATAATGTCATAGTTATTACATACACCATGTTTAAAAACAATTTAAGTGTACCTTGAGAACCTGATGTATGAAAATTGATAAAACAATCTTCTCTGTTGTGTCACAACCAAAAAATTGATTTTGAATATTGTATACAAAAAAATTAGAAGTTCGAAAATTATAGTAAAATCTTATATGTAAAATGTTATAACTAGACTGCCAATCTTTATGCAATCACAGTTTCATGAATATAATTAAAACAATGATATCTATAAAATTGTTTTCGTTAAATTATAACAAGCATTCTATTCCGATATTTTATAGTTTTTTTTATTGTATATATTTTCTGCATCTTTGTACCTTTGAATTTTTCATAAATACATAAAGATCCGCAGTCTAATTATAATTGTTTGTTAGAGATTATTCTATTTTAGCAAAAACTATTATGTTGTAACTTTTCAATTTTGTATAATTAACATATCCATTTTCAACTAGTTTTTTTTCACTAACATCACAAAATATACATATGATTTATCAATGTTTAAATTAATGTAACAGTAAATGTAATTTATGTTATACTTAAATTTCTAGATCATATGTTTTGTTCACTTTTATATTATTTTCATGTATGTACAATAGAATCAAATTTAGAGTGATTACGAATAGAAAGTATAAAATTTTAATTGCAACATTCCAATTCTGTTCCAGTCTTATATTTAGGAATATAAATAGAACATAAATAAATGAAAATATATATGACTCTTTTCATTAAAAGTATTTGCGTTCCTATTTGATCGACAAATAATAATGTATGGACACCAAAGTATTAGGCGTGTTTAATAAAAGCGTATACCTTTGTTAATACTGCCACTCTTACAACAATTAACAACAAAATAGATCTTATGTTATAGAAAATATTCAAAATTCAACACGGTGTTGTATCTACCGAATTATGCATGATGCAAATTTTCACAGCATCATATTTTTAGATCGAAAGTCCTAAGTGAAAGCTGATTGTATATTGTTGCCTTATAAACGTTTGTAATTATCTATAATGATTATGATAAAGTAATTTGTTGTAAACATCAATTTCTTTTTTTAATTTTAATTTCCTTAAATCGTCTTAATTAAATTTATACATGTGTATATCCTATATCGTCAACCAATGATGAGCAGAAACATGTAGAAGCACCATGCGCATCAATTGAGAGAAAAAAGCAACAGGTACTTATGAATAACTTAAATTATATCTATCAAGGAAACAACTTGTTCATCCACATCCATGATTAAAATATGTATTATTATTTCAATTTCAAATTTAGTTACAATTATACTTGAAATAATAAAGATACATGACTAACAATAATTCGAATATTTTCACCGTTTTTAATAATCTTTTATTGATATAACGGACAATAGAATAAATTATACGTTTAAAATGTTGCCTATTATTTAGAAAAAGAGTTGGACGAATTAGGTCTAGATCAAGGAAACCGGTTATTCCGTGTCGAGTCTCGTCTCGAACTTCACAACAGTTGGTCTTTGATCACGGTAGACGATTGTTCGTTACGTTATTCTGTACGTTTAACTGCATTTGTTTGTATTTGTTTCTTTTTTTTTTTTTTTTTAATATTTCGATCGTGTGAATGTATTTGTTTGCGTTTAGGAATGGGAATATTCATATGAACACCACAGATCGCGTAGTCATAATTTCTCATAATTTTCGCGGTCTTGTTTAACGTTCTATATCGTTACTTGCGTGAAAGGAATGCGCTCAATTTCTTGATCGTAGTTTTCAAATTTTATTTTGATATGTGAGTTAAGAATAGATAAATCGGAATAAATATTTTTGTGTTGCTTTTTTTGTGCGACGATTTACTCATGGTCTATTAATTATTAATGTCATTTCAATTTCTACTATATTTAAATTGACAGTTTATATATATTCTGAATATTTAAAAGTATTATTTTTGGATGTTATGTTAATTTTATGTGCTGTTGTACGCTGAATTTTCATATTAATATAATCAAATTTCATTCAGTAGTCATCAATTTCAATAACTGCTTTGTATTTCAAACTTCATCCTTTTGTTGGATGTCGAATTAGTTGTACTGTTTCACGTATATTTTACTAAAATTGTATAAAATAAATGAGAACGATCAATTGGTTTCTCTCTAATCAATTTTGCTCTCTAGAAATACATTATTTCGAAAAAAGTATCTCTTGAATAACGAACCAAGAGAAAGACAGAAGATAGGGATCAATGTAGGTGAAAAAAAAAGAGTTTACGTCAAAATTGATTAATTTAAATAAGTTATTTGTTTTCTCTTACCGCTCACTGACCAACATCAAAGTGTTTACGTCAGAAACATATGTAGTTAACTTTTCCTGTGAACGTGATGTGTTCGTAGTACGTAGTGAATGTGCAGAAGATAGAAATTTAGTCGTGTAAAACGGATGCCAGTGAACCACAAATTGCTACTAAATATACACAAAACTATTTATAAAGTTGATTATGCAGTAAATATTTATCAACAATCGGTCTCATCCATCTTCATCGTCTACTTAGTCGTTCATTCAGTCGGTAATATCATTTAATCAGTCTTCACATACATATTGCTGTTTTAAACTAACAAAGTTGTACACATACATAGTAACAGGAAAAGCAATTATAAATCAAAATGCCATATGCAATCGAATATTTTTCCACTAGCACAATTCACAGTAAATCAATGCAATGAAAAAAGATGGGGCATGAGTTTTAAACACATTATGTAAAAAAAAAATTTTGTCGATGTAATTGTTAATGTGATCGAGGACGATGTCATCACCATGGAATAAAACTTACGAAACATATAGATTTTCGTCTCGAAAAAGATACACAAACTTACATTGTTGAGATATACGTTTATAGTGTATACGTTAGCTCATATTTGCTATATATTATTATTATTCGCATTCCTGAAATGGTGTTTCATGATTTTTCATTTTGTTCACCAATGATCTACTAACCCATGACTATTTGTATTACCCGATAATATGATACACAGTCTACTTTCTCGAATTGAAATTGATTTCTGTATAGTTCTGACATCTGTCGCTAATTAGAGGGTACTAATACGGAGAGCGCCAAATTCAAATGATATTCCACAATTGTCAAACATCTTAGTAAATGTAATTACAATAATTTCATAAATGTTTTTATCGAATGAAGATCATTTTCGTGTTATATCGAGATTCTGTTATTGCTTCAATTTTCAGTCGATAAAAAAATATATTTAAGAATATATCAATAGAAAATTGATTCGTTTATTGATCGAACAAAAACATGGAAAACCGAGTGGTTTGCTGTGCTCAGAAAGTGCAATGTTTAGCAAGTTAACAAGCTTTATTGAAACACAGCTGCGAGGCGCATTAAGGTCACGTGTCAATTACCAATTAGGGAAAATATACGCACTACATATATACTAGTATAGGAATTCCATAAACTCATTGTGAACTAATGGATCTCTTTATGTTTGCTACATCAGTTTTTTTTTTTCAAGACCACGTTATACGTATTTGGCTCCATTCTGATAACAATCGTTCAGTATCTCTTCAGAACTTCAACAAAAGACACAACTTATTTAGATTTACTACTAGGTAAGTAAAAATGAAATTTTTGTGTTTTTGTTCGGATATTGTATAGAAATGGCGGGAACTAAATCCCCGTCAAAGATTCATTATGCATACGATTATAATATGATAATGGCAAGAACCATTAAGCTTTCATACGTGACTTCCATTACGGTTATTATCAGTGTTATCAAGTAAATCTGGCTTCATAAATCAGGTTTTCGTTTCCAGCTTCCCAGAGCCAGAATGCTAGAAACAGAGGAGAGAGGATACTTTCATTGGGCAGATTGGCTGGTGTTCGCGCTGATGCTCGGTGTATCTGCCGCCGCAGGATTATGGCATTACAAGGGAACACAGAAGTCGAGCACGGAAGATTATCTCTTAGGAGGAAAGAGTATGGCCCTCTTTCCCGTGTCCGCTTCCCTCGTAGCCAGGTAGTCCCATTTCTCTTTCGAATCTTTTTAATTGCCAGTAAAGTAAATCATCAAAAATTTCACGCTTGATCTATAAAAACATAAGTATAGGAAAGAGAATTTTTATTTCTTCTAGCTTCATATCTGGCGTGACAATTCTCGGAACACCCGCAGAGATATACAATTTTGGAACTCAATATTGGATTACCATTATTTCGATATTCTTTTCGGGCCTGGTCGTGGCTCTTGTTTATGCACCGGTCTTCGTTTCACTTGGATTGAATTCCGTTTACGAGGTATATCAATTGCTGACTTAGGTGAATTCCTAACGAATGTGTTAATTCCTAACGAATGTGTTCATTATCTTTATTACAGTATTTAGAAATGAGATTTAATCGTGGCGTAAGAATCCTCATATCGGCGATCTTCGTCGTTGACGTGGTAAGTGATAATTTTAAACATGATTTATCTCAATAGATTTCACGCGATCTGAAATTTGACATGTACAATTGAAAAGTACATTTGAAACTTTGAAACATGGATTTGATCATTGATCTTAATTCAACGGAGGATTATTTGCAATCGAGTTACATTACGTTATGTTACGAAAGCACGAAACTTTAATTTGCTACTCTTTGAGAATAACTAATGGTACGGTCGATCCAACGTTTCATTAATAATATCGTTATAAACCAATTCTAGGTCCTTTACCAATCGATCGTGGTATACGTTCCAGCGTTAGCGCTAAATCAAGGTATTACATGCTCATATCATTTATAATAGAATATTAACCGAATATTACTAAAATCTTCTCGATTAATTACAGTCAGCGGCATTGATGTACATTTGATCGGGATCATTGTATGCCTTGTATGCGTGTTCTACACTGTTCTGGTAAGTTCACGTTTTGAAAATTCATTGTAATATGCCTAATCTACTAGTAAATCTACTGCGAATAAAACAAAATAATTCTTTACAAACAGAAGAATTTTTATCTTTGTCGCTTAAATAATTTTTCATTGAAGATGTATCGTGGACGATACTCGTTTATTTTAACTTTTTTTTGAAATTCAGTAACTCGTTCATCTCAGGAATTCGTATAAATATTAAACATGTAGAAACTGTGTGCGCTGTCACACAAAAATTCTTAGGTCACCTATCCGAAGTTAAAAATACTTAGGCAGCATGAGGCAAGGACACGTAGCTTCTACGAGCTATAAAACTTGCATACCTCCACGGTGTTCCGTAGGAATGTTTTTTACCACGTTTCTTTTCCCTCAATAATAGTTTCATGAAGCTTGATCCTCGCTTTGCTTCTAAATATATACGAAAAAACTAAATTGAACAGTTTAGTTTTAATCTGTTAAAGACAGTGTATCTTTAAAAGACGATTAACACATTTTTCTAGATATTTGTCTCTCGATAAATCTCTTAACAAAAGCTCGTGCAAAAAATAAGAAATACGTTATAAATATCTGGCGAATTTTACTAAAATGCAAGAATGTAATAACGTAATTTAGTAGACACGCATCGGAGTTTGAAATCGTTGGACGTATTAATTAGGAGGACGTGATCGCGTTGAATGATCGTGACGAAGCGGATTCATCGTGGACCCTCGAGGAGTTAACAAGACGTATCACGGTGACGAAACACACGTAAAACGAGCGTAAGGCAGACAGAAATCGAGTCTCGATCCGATGGTTCTAGGTAGAGCTAATTTTCCAAGGACGCTGGTTCGGCGAATTCTCTCAGGGATAGCTGAAGTTCCTCGGACGGGAGGATGCTGGTAGCTGGTAGGAAACAATTTTCGGTGGACAATGCCGCGAAGAATCTCTCACGCGGACCCGGCTACTGGAAATGTTTATGGACGGAAACTGAAAGCTCGACAATGGCCCGGCGGAAACAATGGCGCGGAGCACGTCGAGTGCTCGTTCCCCGTGGTAGCAGATCACAAAGCCAGCGCCGAAGTGATTAATCGCATGCTCGCGCGCGCTTGTAATTATTCAAGCAATTTGTTGTAGCCCGCGAATTAATGAAAATTTATCGCGGTCCGGTGACTCTTTGGAAATTTGTTTATTACCGCCGTGGCCGCTTTCGTACGTTTATAAGCTTGTCCTTCGCTTAACGATCACGTCTACTAAAACTGCGGTCCGCTTTTTCACTCGGGTCTCTCAAGAAGTGTAAGTAAAGTTTGATGGTTCTCGTTGTTGCGGCAGAGAAACTTTGTGCAATGATGCTTCACAGGCTGTACGAGGCATACGCTATTTTTTTGTAGCTTTAAGTGTAACGATAGATGATGAGACGGAATTCAATGAAAGGGTAGTTAGTCACGATTGTTCGTGGCTATCGATAGATACGTAGATGAAAGGTGGGTTAATTGGAGAATGTGATTACCAGGGTGGTATCAGGGCAGTAGTTTGGACGGACGCGCTTCAGGTCGGAGTCATGGTTGCTGCTGTGCTGACTGTTAGTATACTGGGCACTTACCATATTGGCGCCGCTGAAATATGGAAGGCGTCATTGGATACCAACCGAATTGAATTCTTAAAGTAAGAAGTATTTAACGTTACGGTGAAATAAATTTGCGAGCCCATCCTTTCATGAGGATTTCTTTTCTTTTCACAGTTTCGATCCATCTCCTTATATAAGACACACAGTATGGACTGTGTTGATTGGTTCGTGGCTTTATAGCACCGCTTACATTGCCGTGAATCAAACTATGGTACAACGGTATAGATTATTGAAAGATCTGAAAACATCCAAACTGTAAGTGAGTACACCACAAATTATTCGTATTTTAGGAATAAAATTATTTAATACGTTATTTATATATCATTGTATATTGCGTATAAATAATAATTGTAATATTATTATAATTGCAATAAATAATATATATGATTTCAGGTCATTAGCGATATTTACTATCAGTATTATGTTATTTATTTCATTGTGCTGCTGGTGCGGTCTCGTTCTCGTAGCTTGGTGGTCTCCACCTAAGTGCGATCCTAGAGCTATTGGTTTGATCACTGCTGATGATCAATTATTACCTGCTTTCGTAATGGAAATTGCAAATCATTTACCTGGAATACCAGGCCTTTTTATTTCTGGAATTTTTGGAGCAGCTCTTAGGTATACATTCACCATGAATTTATCTTTAAATTTGAATTTATCTGTAAATTGTAACTTCTGTTGGTTACATTTCATTTTCTTTTAGTACCCTTTCTGTAGGCTTTAATTCAACGGCCGTAGTAATTTTGGAAGATTTCGTGAAGGGTTGGTGCGGCATGAAACCAACCGACCGATGTTCCACCATTTTTGTAAAGTGTGTGATTGTCTTGCTTGGTTCTATAGCTCTGGGTTTACTCTTTTTGGTTGAGAAATTAGGAGGAGTTTTAGCTGTGAATATTTCCTTCAGTTATTTTCTTCACACACGATGTACCTTGAAATAAAAATTCATTGCTTTTTTATTTCATTGCAGATAACCGGAAGTTTAGCAGCTATTGCTGCAGGTACTTCTTTCGGAGTGTTCACGCTAGGTATATTCTTCCCGTGGACAAATTCTAAGGTGAATGATTACTTGCATGTTCAAATTTGACATAAATGCATAAAAACCAGTAGCATGTTCATCAGCATCACAATTGAGTAAGTATAAAAATTTCAACATTTCTTGTTCTGCTGATTAGGGCGCGTTTATAGGTGCTATCGTAGGATTCGTTATTGCTGGTTGGGCGAGTTTAGGTGCAAATTGGTCTATCGGTGCCGGGTTGCTAGTCCCTAAGAAACTTCCAGTGCCCCTTTCTCATTGCGCGGGCAATATCTCCGAAAGTTTCCTGAAGCAGTTTGATCATCCGAAGTAAGTCAACCTTAGCCTAGGCTGTAATTATTGTCTTTCATAATCAATTAAATTCTGAGTGGTCATTGCATTGCCATTTAAAGATCAAGGTTTCGCAATCAGAGTTAAATTGTTCTGTCATTATATCTACTTGAAATTGAAAACGAGTTTTTCTTATCCTTGAATGGAATTCTCTTTTTTCAGCGAAGACGAAGTATTTCCTTTGTATCGATTATCGTACCATTGGTTCACCGGTTTAGGCACATTAATTGTCATCGTTGTGGGTAATCTTATCAGTTGGTGGACCGGCCCTACAAATCCTTCTTCTATCGATAAAAAACTGCTCTCACCGCTAATTCATTCGCAAGTTAAAAATATTATTTGTTTACTACGCGTTTGTCATAAAATTTTTACAAACTTTTGTACTTTTTAGATTGTTGCCGAAACCTAAACACGAGAATGTTGTTCCTACTGAAAGTAGCGCTGGTACTAGCGATTTAGCGACAACAGCAAGTCTCTTATTGTACGATTTAAGAAAGAAAAGGGTAAATATCAAAAGATAAATACTAAAAATATTCTCTGTTTAAACATGTTTCTGTTTTCATTACAGGGAAATCAAAATTTTTCTAATGGCGTCATAACATAGTTCAAACGTCAGATTCCAATAGTTTATTAGACGTCAACAAACTGAAACTAAACTACTACCGTTGGAAACATCGATAGTACCGAAAACAAAATTTTCAGACCGAGCAAACGTGAAGTTTAATTCTCTTCCAATATTCATTTAGGTTTAAACATCATTGTAGACAATAATGTTCGTTACAAGTCGTAGATCGACTCAATCCCACAAAGAGAAGTTTATTTTGAGATGCAGTTACTAGAGACATTTATGAATTGTTTTATAACTCTTAGAATTTATATATTTAGAATAAATTTTTCAATTTTATGAACCGTATGTTTCATGCGTATCTTTGAAACTTATTTACTCTTTAGTCAATTTTGTAGGAGATCATTTTGCAGAAAATCACACCGTAAGTGTCACTGTTTCAATCATTGCAATTATCTCTATTAAATGATCATCCAGGATGACACAAAGTCAGTCGATAAACGTGGCAAGCTGCGTAAGAGAATCGGGGATGCGGAGAAGGATGAATTTTGCCAGCAGGTCCGGTTGCTCCTCACACCGAGTTCTCTAACTGAGTTTGTTCGGTTTTCAAGCTTTGGTGATTCCCGACGGTGTCCGTCGTGCGGAAGGTGAGTGAGTCGATGGAGGAACGGAGACGAAGGAGCAGAGAGAAGGACAGAGAGGGTAAACCAAGGGGAGTTAAGGCCCCAGGATATTAGCCGGCTTGTTAAGGGAAAGCCAACGCCGTCAAACGTCCTTATTAAGGCCACGCAAATAGCTGCTACGCTTCTCCATGCTTATCTCTTGACTCGGCTTCCTGGAAATTCAATTTTCGCCTGGTTGAAATGCGCCCGGTCAAAAGCGGCGTCCTTCTCCAATTCGATATTGTCGATCATCAAGATCGATATTCGCCGTGTTGTTACGCTTGTGTTTTGCGATTGGTCGCTCTTGTTTGAATACTTGGACAGAATGACCGGTGATTCGAAATGGATTCGTTGGAAAAAGAAACGTCAGAGAGGAAACATTTTCATAAGAGAATTTTGTTATCTGAATGTTATTGCTTTGAATCGTTTCAATGCTTGGCTAATTAAAAACACAAGTGAAGTAGAAATTTCTAAAAATTAGAAGACTCATTTAAATAATAGAAATGAGACAAGGTATAATCATTTCTTATTCTTTCATTTTGTTTACGTTGCACAAAGTTTATCAAGTAATAGAATTTCCGTGATTTAGTGTAAAATTGTTATCCCACGGAACTTACGAGTGGATCTCTTTCTATAAGGGAGTTGAAATCGTTCTCGTTCTCTTGTCTGGGCTGAGGCTTAACGATCCCGAGTGCGTTCTTTTTCTAGCGGTATCGCGGGACGAAGATGCGTGTTGAATGGGAGCGTAGCCGCGAATTGCGCACGGTGCATGCGAAGGTTTCATTAAGAGGAGCGTGCGACACGTAGCGTCGAAAAGAAAATTGCGAGTTGCGGGCCGCGTGCAGGGCTTTATTAAGCGCGCTTCATGCGCGATTTGCATTCGTCTGGGTCGCTGATAGATTTGAAATTCCCACGTAGAACGTGCCACGGTTATATAGGGTCGAGAATTCGAATCGGGACGAATACCCGGTGACGCCTAGTGGAACGTACCTACGTAACCACGCGTGATTGTGTAGACGAATGAAGCGAGTCGAACAGAGACCGAGAGTAAAGATAAGGTATGACGGACGAACGGATTGAAAGAGGAGAGAGAGTTGCCAGTGGTCCGAAAGGACAGAAAGAGAGAGAGAACAAAGATGAGAGAAAACATAGATTTGAGAAGGGAGAAGGGGAGAAAATGAAGCAGAACTGTATAAAGAAAAGAACGCGAAAATCAAGCGAGAGAGGAGCGGTAACGATGAAGTGAGAAAGAAAGCGCATATGGGAGCGAGGGGATCACGTTTCTAAGAGAAACAGCTAGAGGCGAGAGTGTATGAATTTGCAAAATAGAAAATGGATTAGACGAGATGCATGATTTAACGAATGAAAAGAACGTAGAAGGGAGTGCAGATAACGAAACGGAGGGTATCACCTTTGGAAGTGGAACATCTTTGATGAGAGTTGAATAGAGGGAGCGGGATAAAAGATGTCAAACGAGAGGCAAAACATTCGATTAGCAAGGCAAGATAGAAAAGAGGTAAGATTAGGACCCTGTACGTGTGGAGCGAGTATTAGGAAGGATAAAGCGAAGAAAATAGCAGATTACGTGTACGGCGAGAGAACCGGTGGTAAATTAGAGAGGGATACAGGACGTGTAGAAGAAACGTGCGGCAAGAAATATGTCGAATTCGAACGACGAATGAGGATGGAGTTTTCGCAGAGCAGGAGGGAAAATCGCCGAGTGAAGTCGGTGCAAACGAGACGCGAGTTGCGAGCAACGGAGAGGCGAAGTTTGGGGATGAACGAGACGCACGGGCACAGAGGGATGGCGGTGAATGAGGGTTGGACCGAGCGAGACACAGAGATCGGGCTAGCAGATAGAGACGGATAGAGAGAGGTCGTGGCGGTTTGAATGGGGCTAGTTTGAGATAGTTAGCGGGCCTTCAGAGGCACAATCGGCCGCGATTGGCGGGCCTACAATCACACGTCGCATTATATGTCCATCAGCGCAGCGGATCTTGCAAATACGTTAGCGCGTGAGCCAACGAGTTATCGTCCGCAAAAATCTTCAATTCAAACCGTCGTCGATGCGGATACGAGGTCTCTCGTGGTCAGACACGAAGGATTCTTAGAAACGTTGCAATTCACGTGGGATGTCGACGTGATTTTTCGACGTGATCTGTTAGAAAAAATATGGAACGTCAGAGCTGTGAAGAAATAAATTCAATGGTAATGGTACGATTTTACCGGATTGTCTTAGATTTTTGTTATCCCTGTGTACAGCCAAGTTGCAGACTTTCATTGCAAGGGAAGACAAATAGCAAGCGATATTAGGTGAAGGCGCATCTGCGAGGCAATACGCGATTAGACGCAGAAGCACCGGAGCAAATATTGTCTTTACTAATCTGCCGTTAGAGTCGCACTATCTTAGAATTACCATGGGATAGGATCGAATTCTTAGAGAGTTAATTGGGTCCTGGCTAGGGATTTCGCGCGAAGATTCTCCGGATGCAAAGACAAACGAGAATGGTCATAACCCTTAGTCTTGTTTACCCAAGGGTAGAGTTACATTCAAAGGATGTACTCTGGAACTGTTATCCGATGATAAACGGGGTAGCTACGCCTTCTATTAAAGCTTTTCTAAATAATTTATAACCCTGTATAATCTCTGACATTTGACGTGTATCAGATTACACATTGTAAAACAAAATAATTTCCAATTATTCGTGTCTGAAATTGAGAAAAAAATAGAAGTAACAAAATAGTATTGTCGAATACTGTTCTAGCCATCCTGTACATCTAGATGGCTGAACATCGGGGAAGCTCCAAAGGTCTTCAATATAAATAGGCATGATTATTCGAAACCTCAAATCAAACGTACCTGGAGAAACAGCAGCAGACGACTGACGGAATAACTAATTTATCAATTCTTCGCTTCGGTTGGCTTCGATACCTATATTTGCGAACGCGTGTAAACAGTTAAACCTCTGAACTCTCAAGGTACATATGTTGTCGCGTTGTATTTGGCTATGGAAGATTTCCAGAAAGCTCCGGGTTCCGATGTTAACCTGCGAAATTACATACACTTGCGTTTATTCGTTAAAATTATTTCGCAACGCGTTAATCTATGAATCAAGTTGTATCGTATAAGGGAAAAAGCTATAGATACTACATTTTTAAATGAGAATCAAAATTGTCAGGATTTAAGCGGCAGCAGCACGATCATTAATAGAAAAAAAAAAAACAAAAAAAAACAGAAAACAAGGGAGAGATAGGACGAATAATTAGTTGGGATTATTGTTATTTTTATACGCGCATGGATTAAAATTTCCATATTTTTGATAGAAAATATTTTTAATGCTTGAAAAAACAGAGTTTTAAGAAACACCACTCGAGGCATAAAAAGCGCAAAACAAGCGTGCACGGTGTAATGCGAAACGAGAGATGGGAAATCGGTTTATCCCAAAAAATGGGCAGCGCGCAGTAATGATGCCAATTAATCCAGATCGAGTAGCACCGTCATGGATTGTGGCGGGCTCGCGTTCCGAAATATTGTTCGCGATACGGCAAATCGTTAGAATAAAAATTTCGCGCGCAGACGTGACGTATTAGCCGGGCGAACGAGTCATAAAGGCGCATAATTACCAGTAGAACGTTCGATAAATTGTAACGAAGATAGAGTGATATACTCGTGAAAGGAACGTGTTTAAAGGGAGCCGTTTCGCTAATTGAAGAAAATTGCACACACGAAAAGGCTTTTAATTAAATTGACCGATTCAGCGAACGAGTTGTATTTATCTACCGTTTTATTGAAATTAAAAAGAATCGGTATTGTCGGGAGAGCCTATTAACAATTGTCAATGCTGCTTGTTATTTTTTTCTTCTTTCTTTTTTTTTTTTTTTTGGCGAATACGCGTGTGAAACGAATCGATCAAATTTCTTTGTCTCGTAATTCTTTAAAGGATTTAAAACTAGACGTCCGTTCTTTTTCAGTTACACGGCGACGTTTTTTTATATAAAATTCGTTTTTTTATATAAAGTTGCTTTTCGTAGTAATGGTTGCTGGCTTATTAAACCAGTTTTCATTTAACCTATCGAACAAATACGACGCGCGCGTTAAAAATTATAATCCCCCGGCGTATATTATTTTGCAGCGTTGCTCGTGCGAATTTTAAAAGGTCTCGATGCTCAATTCGAAATTTTTTAACACGTAACACGCGAACAGTGTTGAACGTGACTATTATTAATAGGGGTAGGAAAAAACCAATCGAATCGAGTGCGGTTGTAGCGGCGATTTTATCGTTCGTCAAGATGAAATTTATAACAGCCGTTGCGCTTAATTTGTTTCAAGTGATCGCGAACGGCATTCGAATATTTTTTTCCGCACGCGTAATGGCTCCATTTACGCCGTAGCCGTTTAGCAAGTTGCAACACACAATCCCTTATTTACTTATCATTTATATATGTTAGCGTGCACACATATCCGCAGGTCTCCCATTTCATTTCACTAACGATGATTGATGTTATTCGTTTATTAACGCACAATAATCCAATGATGAAAAGAGCTTTCCAATAAGGCACGTGAATTTATCTATTAACCGCTAATGACCTGAATCTATCTGCCAACCGCGAGAATCGAGCTAACGACGCCTGCCATCTATGTACGTTTCTATCCGGCAGTTATGTAACGTCGCGATTCAAAACGGCGGCAACCGCGGAGTCGGACGCGTATTTTCTCGTGTCGCAACGTTTAAATTATTCGGTTACAGTTTTCTTTGTACTCTTTCGAACAATTTGACGAAAACGTATTGATCGAAACGTAAAAGAATGTGGGATAAATGAGTGAAAAGTGTATATGGAGGGGAAACTCGACGATGGAGGGCAGGTTGGTTGCAGCTTAGGCAAGTGCCACTACAATTTTTCAATTTTGTAATTCATACAATTTATTTATATACTGATATGTATCTATTTTGCAATGTTATACATATTGATATTCGAATATATATTAGTTATCAAATTAATATATATTAACTGAGAAAGTGATTTGAATGAAATCGTCTAGCGCAATAAATAAATTTAAATTAATTTTGCTGTACAAAAAGCGGCTGAGGGTATTTATTATTATTAAAGAGGATACACGTTCTGACAAAAGTTGTCATTCTAACGAATAAAGTATCCAAAGACTGAAATAAAATACGTATACTCGTGAAAATCGTATATACGCATTTGTGACGTCATTTTCGTCAGAACGACAGTTTCTCAAAAGACGTATTCGCTGCACCGTAGTCTACGGAGCTACGCGAAGTACAGAGGGCGCTCTATTCAAATAGATATAATTCTCATATACGCATTTCAAATAATCGTTTACAATGTCATTCGAAATATAATTCATAAAAATCAATTGAAACGATAAACTAGATAATATTTTCTATGGTTATGGACATTGTTTCGAAAAAAATGTGCACCGTGCAATCAAAGAATCAGACAACCATGGTTAATGGTATCGATAAATGTTACACCGAACAGCCATTTTCTTTTTTTTTTTTTTTACATAAACCTGTTAACTATTTATTTGTCGGTTAAATATAATCCGTTCTCTGGACAGATTTGACATTTCCATCTTGTAAACGGTCGTTTTTATTGGCCGTATATATTGCCAATTTCAGGGTTAATTTATATATGATTTCGGTTTGAAACGTCCATTGTAAACAACCACAGGCGTAATTAGAACGGCTATGCGACTGAAAACGCGTGTTTTGTTGATATTTAATTTACGCTAGGTCGATCAAACGAACGCGTTATATCGATGCATTTTGACTTCATATTCCGGGTGAGAAGGAAACGCTTCGAACCTGAAATTCAATTGCGGGTTTTTCATTTCCAAGACAATTGACAAAACGATCATTTTATCGATTATCTTTCCAATTTATTTTATTTCATTTTTTTTTTTTTTAAATTCATATCTTTTCCTCTGAATTTGAATCCGTTTTATATACACAGATATAAAGTTCATTTCTATCACATTAGTGACAAAGATTTTTCATCGTATGTGTAAATGATCTGACAATTCGAGCTATAACCTAACGTGAGATATGAATGATTATCCTCTAAGAGAACTTACCTTCGAATCAAATTCTCCGATTGCTCGCACCTGTTTAATACGCGTATTTCAACAGGCCTTTCCTGCAATCGCAGTTGCAACATTATCATTTCCTACACTCGCTGGAAACTTTCACGTTTTCATTCGGCGTGCCAGTCCCCGAGCGTGCGGCTCAGTGATCGGCAAGACAGATCGTGGACGAGGCAATTAATCACAATAACGTCATAATTACTTAACGCGTGACGCAACAAACACTCGCACGTCGTTCGGCAAAGCGAGGAGCTGAACAAAAGGTTAAGCGGCTTGAAAAGGCGCGGCTAGATGATTTCGCGGTAATTTTTTCATACGTCCGCGAGTCCTCCGGGACATTCGGGGACAGAGAGGTTCGCGTCATATCGAGATTACGCGAGGAAACGCTGCCTATCGAGCATCCGCCAATCTCTGGCCGCGAGTTTCAATGAAGGCCCGCTGGGATCCCGCGACTTCGTGTCCGACGTAATGACGCTGAATATTTTTCCGTGGCATCCGAATTGTCCTAGGGTTTCACCGTGTCACCCTTTCAACAAGAAACATTCAGTTTCATCCGGCCACGGCCGGTTCGTTTTTTTTTTTTCTCTTTTTTTCTTTTCCTCTCTTTCCGTGACGCTCCTTTCACCGCTTTAAATACGCGTCGACGGTATTGCAATTTACCCTATGAATTTCCGCGATTGGTAAAGATGTTCGTTAATTTCGCGCGGTTCGTTTTTTGAGCACGTGAATCGGCACATTTAGTTTAGGCGCCGGGGAATATGGATTTGCAAATGAACGTTTGAAATTTACGGGATCGGAAATTGGAGCACGCGATTCAATCCCGGGGAATTTTTCTTTAAATGTGTTTAAAAGTCGGAGGATCCACGGGGAGAGGGGAAAGGAAGGATTAACCGTGGATATTTTGCTGCTGTGGAGATTTCTGTCTGGAAGAATTTAAAAAAATTCGTTTCCACTTGTCGGATGTTGTAACGAATGTTCCAAGTTCTGTCCGAATCTAATTTTGATTTTGTCGCGAATTTTTATTAGAATAACAGGCGCGAGCCTGTTTCATGACGCGAGCAGCCCGATCCTTATTCCTACGAAACTGAATAGACGGTATCAATTAATCTTACAATTATTCACATGGTCCAATAAAACAAACGAGCGTGGAACGTCGTCCCAAGGATCAAACGGCGTGTAGTTGTGTACGAGCGTCTAGCCACGGTCTGCTTTGTTAGGTGAAAGCACCGAGACTCCTCTCATTGAGGGTGCCTGCGTGGAGGTTCGTGCTACGTGGTCGTAGCCACGGTCGTGGTCGTGGTCGTGGTCGTGGTCGGTAATATCTCACGGTAACGGTATTTAGCGGAACCGTCGCGACTGTCATCCGCGATGAAACGGTGGAGGCAGGGAAGACATTAAACGTAATGAATTACCAGCCGGGAGGAGTAATGTGTCTTAATTACGGGCCCGCGGCACAATAATTATGTAATTAGGCATTGTTTGCCGACCAGCCCCTAATCACAATCCCGATGTCGCAGCCTCGTCACGGCTCGAGGTGCTGCATCGCGTTATCGACCGGCTCCGTTTCAACGTCGTTCGTCCGCGTCTAGACGCCGACGCTCGCCTCCTGTGTGACCGGCTTTGTACCGCCAACTTACTCCCCTTCGAACGAACTTCTTCCATAAATGGCTGTAACATTCTCGTCCGTTTCCTTCTGTTTTTTTTTTTTTTTTTTTTTTTTTTTCGAACGCAATTTTGAGTTGTGAGTTGCGAGTTGCACGGTTCTTTGGGGATAAAAAAAAAAAAGAAAAAATGCAACAACTTGTATTTGAATAATTTGTCATCTGATATTTAGCAGATGTGAGTCAGCGTATTGAGAAATTGAAGATTTATACGCGAAGGAATTACTTTGCGATTCGAGCGATATGTTAATTCGCCTTCTTTGGTTGGGGATAGGGGAAGTTAATTGCCATTTGTTCTTTTTCATGAATATTTATATTATAGAACGAGATACCATTGTGCCTTCTTGAAATTACACTTCAATTAAGAAAGAGTTAGTTTCACCCGAGATAATAAAACGACGTGGCAATATATTTTCTTTTAAGTAGTCATGATACACTTAACGAACTGCAGGTGAAATTGTGCGACAGGAGATTATTATTATAACTATCATATTCCAGTAAAAAAGGTGATTGGAATTTTCTCTTTTTTATCGTTTTCCGTTGGCACGCCAATTAGAAAAGGTGAAAAATACTGCAAGTTTTAATATCCGAGTCGACGAAAGACACGTAATATCCGGGATTTTTTTAGATTCTCGCGATACGATACACGTTGATTATATGCCTGCTCCTTTTTTTTTTCGCTTACGCTTGTCAGAACCGTATTTACCGTAGTTAGAAATAATAATGTCGGGTTCAGTTGTCCTTTGTCAACCTAGTTACCTTCAGATTCAGTCAGTCTGCACAAGTCATTTCTTGGACTGCCATCGTAACCAACGGTTTCACTAAGGTTGCTCTTTGTTTCACTCCCATTATCGATTCGAGCGAATCGAAATGAATAATCTCCTAGAATAATATATCCTTTGATAAGTAAATTTAGCAACCAAGATAAGCTAATTTATCGCTTAGATTGCTGACTGATTGGACTGAAATGAGAAATATCTCTTTTGCCTCTATTCAGAGAATTAACAAAAAAGAAAACGTGCTTCTCAACTTTTTAGATTTTAATGGTCGAAAAAAGAAAGAAAAGGAAAAAAAAAAACTGCTCGGTTAAATGTCGTCCTCGCGATCGAACGACGAAATATAATCGAGAATAATTGGCAAAATATTGAATCGGACTTTTCGAAAGCCTTGGTCGATACGGTTGCGCAGTTAGTCTATCGGCATTTACGGCGCGCAGAGGCCAGGTTGATCACGGTGCATTAATATTTATGCGCGAAATCAAATCCGTAAGCCGTGAGGTCTCGACCTGGTGGAAACGTAAGCACAGGAATCGAGTCACCTAAAACGCAAGACAAACACGATGGTATGTCATGGGCTCCGCAGATTTCCTGCAGGTATTTGGGATACCTTCTCCCGTCGTTGACGTCGTTCTCCTCCTCATCGTCTAGAGCGCAAACCGTGCCATTCGAAAATTTACATCGTTCGCCGTGCTCGCGCTTCCGACACCGGGTGTCGTCGGGATTCAGAACAGTCGGATTAAATCTTCGGCTTTGTATCGAGCGGTGCGTAAGATGCGTGCAAAGTACCTAATGTTTGCCTATCCGTGAAATAACACCGGTTTAGCTGGTGATATCTGCTTAGTCTTCGGAATCTTTGACTTGGTTCGGAACAAATGACATTTCTGTTGGGTTAGGCCGATAAGTCGGAAATTTGGAGGAAATTTAACGGTACTGTATTTTCCTACACCGTTACCAGATTATGTATATTTCTACCATTCACTGAGCAATCGTAATCAGTTTCTAAAGATGAAACCTCACAGATATGCTTGAAATTTTCTCCTTGGGAGAAAATGTTTGTGTAAATGTTCAGAATGTGATTGTCACAAAATAATGGAACATTCGCGAGACACTGCTATCGTCTTTAATAAATCGAACGATGGTTTGTTTCTCTGTTTCTTCAAATAATCGACGAGCTAGTTTGGTTCTTTAATCACGTAATAGATTTGCGTAACAGCGAGCGTAAAAATAAGAAGAACGGCTGTAATTCGTATCGGTCGAGGGAATAAAGAAAGAGAGAACAAAAAAAGAAAAAGAAAAGAAAAAAGGAAAGGTTGGCAAGGGGAACTCGGCGGAACGATAGTTAAATGAGGGACATTCTGTTTTCTAATTTATTTCCTTATCTCATTTGGTGTAAACCGAGGCCTACACGCTCAATTATTCCTCTTGGAATAACCGCGTAAACTGGTTTGCAGAGTTAAGGCTACAGGAGAGGCAGCCTGTACAAACCAGTTTGTGCAGTTCAGTACGCACGGGGAACACGGCGTATTTAGACGGTTCTACATGCTCGGCCTAATCCGTACAAACCAGTTTGCGCAGTTAAATACGCGCGAGCAACACAGCTCCAAATTCTTGATTATGTTTTCCAACAATGCCCGCTGTACTTTTGACACGCTATCAGCTTTAACGGCATCCAGAGAGAGAAAGAGAGAGAGAGAGAGAAAGAAGAACGGAAGTCTCGTTCTTTTGTCAGAAGTGCACAATACTGTTCGAACAAATCCCGTTGACGTGATAAGGCTTCGTGATTGCGGGTAAAACGTAGTTGCGTAGAACGTAGAGGGAAAGTGCAGAGAGGGTATCGGTACGCTTTAACGGCGGAATTTCTTCTCGGTATACGTAACTTGCCAGTTACTCTGTACTGTCGCGAATAAATCAACCGAAGAATTTCGGAGCCATTAATTCGGCAAAGAGCTTATTGCAGCTCGGGATCGGAACTTTTGTAACGTTTCGCCTCCTTATGGCTGATTCATGAAGTCCGTTACTACTGCCATGAATCTATTACGATTGCCTGTTATTCAACCGGCGCGGCCGGTCATTCGAACGGCAACAAAAGATCATTCGCGAGCCTTAGATGGTCGTTACGCGCGATCTATTTTGCCGGCGGTTTCGGCCTTCACGGCTCTCGATCGAGCCCGATACCGAGCCATCATAAATCGTCCAAACGTCGATGAATAATCGACGACGTGGAATCGGCAGCGGTCGTAGGATGTTCGGCCAGCCATGTATGGGAAATGTATGTACGTACTTAGACGCGTTTCACGTGAAAGCCAACGAATTAATCTTGAACGAACGAATTCTTGCGTTTCTTCAAAGTCGTCCGTGTCGATGGTTCATCTTCCGGTCGAAGGTTATCGTACAAGGATATTTTCATCGAACATATAAGCTCTTGTTTACTCCTCTATCTACGATGGGGCGTTCGCCGATGATTCACCGAATACACGCCTAACCGAATTGAACGTACCGAATGAATGTACCGTAATGAGACGCGAATCCTCGATGACATCTTCAGTTTCCTAATACTTGAACGACTTGTATCGTTCTGTCGGGAGGGATAGAGAACAGGCTTTGCCGGGGGCTCGTCGCGAACCTGAAACGGAAGGTACGGCACCGTCGCGGAATGACACAATGGCACGGAATTATTCATAATTTTAGCAAGTTAGTTTAATAAACTTAAAGCGAAGGTGGGCATTCATCAGGACGCGGTGAGAAGCGTAGCTCGAGAGGAAGGAAGGAAGGAAGGAAGGAGTTATAAATACGTCGCGAAGGCACTCTTTAGCCGACGGAGAAGGAAGAATGAAGAAGATAGGGAGAACGGGTTAGTTACATACACCTCTCTCGGTCTTGATTTGCATGTCTAAAGCTTGAATTTAACATCCACGGAGTGTCGCGGTCTCTGGCCGGGAACAGCTCATTTAAACGTAAAAAGGAGAAAAGAACGCCGGAGGTGAAAAGAAAGGGAAGATCGACGGAGATTGAGCGTTTTACGCTTTATGGCGTTAGAATGCTTCCAACTGCCAACACCTGAACGACTGCCGATACGTTGGATGGAATTGAATATGAGAGAACGGAGAGAACTAATTAGAATTATTAAATTAGTAAATAGTTTAAGCTCGTGTGGACTGGATTAAATTTCGAATAACAGAGTCGACGATATTTTTCGTTGCTTAAACGTAGGACGGCTTTGGCGCTTTTAGACTAGAGCCGAGTAAATACGGAGAAAAAGGGACTTTTGACGTGTGAGACTGTTAGTGGCGCTTTCGGTTCAGATTCGGGATAGTATTCTTTATCTGCAATTAGGGTTAGCAGAGGAAGTTCTGGAATATTTTAAGAGCAGAGTTTCTAAAATTGATGTCTCCAGCTGCATTTCTAACGTCAGAATCTACTGTGAATTGGAGTAATTTATGTTCAAATTACTAAACGAAGATTATTACTGTCGATCTAATCAATGACTCTTGATGCACGATAACGAGTGTCACTTTACTCTCGCAACGTCAACACTTACCATAGGAAATTCATTACAAGTACGAGGAATTTTTCTTTCCTTCGGTCTAATGTCCAAGTTGTATCGGTTCCATCGAATATGCATAGTGGTGATCCCGGCTGAAACGAAAATAGAGATTTCGTGGGATAAAGTGGTATTGATTTATGAAGGTTTCCAAGCATCTGTCAGGGTGAAGCAGGTATCGTGAATCGTAAGCTGCGGAATAGCCTGCGATATGAAAACGATATTTTTTCCACTTATATCCCACCTTTTGTTTTGCCCGGATACCCGTTGCACTGGCGATCGAGGAAAAAAACCACGCTTTTCACCCAACTATCCTGTAAAACTACATTTGAAAATCCTTCTCTCTCTCTCTCTCTCTCTCTCTCTCTCTCCCTCTGTGCCCGCGCGCATTAGAATCAGTTCTTGAAACCGCGAACACATTGAAAATAACTTTCTCTGCTTCTTATGCGTAACGCGGTCTAGAACCGTAGGTAGATTACTTGATGAAACGAAATTCACTCCGTAGAACAGCTTGGCAACTTCTGCATCGGATTCTGCGTTCCGGTGCAAATGGATGTTAGGGAGTGGCGTCACTCTCTCACTCTCTCTCGTTCGGGACTTTTCCAAACTTTTCCATCCTTCGAGCCCGAACTTTTGTCTCCATAATGTATTAACGCAAACGTTTCAACGCGATCGAAGACAGAGAGAAGACACACCGCGGTGATGTGTATCTTTCTGGATCGTTCCCGATTCGTATATCGAGGCTCCTCTTTAAAAGTGGAGCCTCCGCCGACTCCGCTCCGGAGTCGATCTCGGGAGGTGCTGCCGGTGTTGGGGTGGAACGAAAATTCTAATGGGACGCGATAAGGAACTTGCGCGATAAGGAATTCACTCAAGTTAGTCTAGTGCGATGTGTAATGGTCTCGTAAGTGTACGCTACCGTGAGCGGAAAATCATATAACGTTCATAAATAAGGCAGTGTCACGGCTCGATGTAATGCATCGCAATAAATCTGCGCGCGGAGGAAGTGGAAGTGGAAGTGGTGCGGGCGTAGGAGGGGCGAAGGGGGTGGAATAAATTCAGATCTGCCTAAGGCCGGTACGTAAGGACGCATCGCGTGGAACCGACACGCGGTGTAATATCATCGATGTAATTGTATGGAAATAAAAAGCGCGCCTTATCGTTTCGCATCTACATACGTGGGTCGAACTTGCGTTGAGGGTTAAACATGCAGGTCGACGGAACGGGGGAGGGGGAAGAAAGACGAGAACAGGGAGGAAAGACAAGGCCTGATAGTGGTGTTGGTGGAGGCCGATGTAACGGGACGACGAGGGTGTAGGAAGGAAGAGGGGGGTGGGAAGGGACGCCGCGGATTTATGTCTCGAGTAATGCTACTCTTAACCGTAGCTTATTATGGAAATTTCCTTAAATTGTCGGTTGCCTCCGCGGCAGAACAATGCAAACAGAAAATGGATAATTATTGGACTGTAAATTGTGGCGGGTATTCGGTAATTTATGTTAATACCGATAGTAAAGTAAATTCCAGTGTAGCGCAAGTGACGCGCGCGTGGTACCTTGTAAATCTGCGAAGGTACAAAGCCGTTCGACGAGCCGCATCTCTTTTTTTTTTTCTTTTTTTTTCTTTTAGGAACGTTGTGCATGTTTCGCTGGCAGAACCGAAAGAGAGGTCCGACAGAGAGGTAAATCGCGGCCCTTCCATTAGCTAGCCCGAAACGCAGCCAAGCTTTGCCGCTTCGTTTACCGATCTAACGATGCGTTTTCATTACGACCGAAAATCTCCATAATTACGAACCGTATCTTTCTTTTTCTCTCCTTTTTTCTTTATCTTTCTCTTTCTTCTTTTCGTACCAAGTTTTTACAATACGCCGGAACACGTCGCTCTTTGTAAATAACAATAATACAGAGACGACGGGCAGAAAATATGCCACTTTAACCAACAAATATCGTCGAAACGTGCTTGGTTTGGAGCAAAGGAAAGAAAAAAAAAAAGGAAATATCCGAAGCGATCTCCGCGAACCGCGCTTTTAACCTCCCTTTTCGCCTCGACGCGGGCGTAGAAATTGCGAACGCTGGTCATCTCTTCGCGGTGAAAGGACGGACACCGGTTACGTCGATTCCAGCCGACAATCGCAATTATCCGGTAGATAACGATTCCCGGAGGGCCGTCGCTAATTAATATAACCGACGACGATTCGTTCGCGATTGACAGGAAAACGCGTGGAGGCCGGCATCGTGGCCACTGGCTGCTGCCTCGTGGACACCGTTCGTCCGTTGGTTCGTTCGTTCGTTCGTTCGTTCGTTCGTTCGTTCGTTCGTTCGTCGATTCCGCTCGCTTCCGTTCGTGCGCGTCGATCGTGTCGCGGCGCGGCGACCTGTCGCCGGCGTAGAGGGAGTTCGTCACCGAGTGCGCGAGGCCGTGGGGCGAGTAGGGGTTGGGGAGGTTGGGGAGGGGGCCTCGCAATTTGTCAGGTGACAGCCGAGAGGCTGGAATAAATGGACAATTACACAAATACAATGTTTGACGTCATTTCAATGACGCGAGAGACACCTGTGATTGATTGTTAATTGCCTCGGTTTGTTACCCCGACTGGCGATGCTGGTCGGCGGAGAGGGAGGGTGGCGTTGCCAGGAGGAGGATGGGAAGGTGGCGCGCGGGGGCGGCTCGGCAGCGCGGGGGTGGCTTGCCAGGGGGAGGCGAGAGAGGTAACACGCGGGGTGGGCGCGAATAATTTAATTGAACCGATCGATGCGCGGCTTGTTTTCACCGCTTTTTCCGCTACTTTGCCGCGTTCTTTTTATTCAAATCCTCGAGCCGAGGCTCGCTCGTTCGTTCATTTGGTTCTCGTCTTTATCCGCGCCCGCGCTCCCGACTCGTCGCTATCGTTTCCATTATCGGTCCCGAACGGGGACAAACCCGACCGGCTCGGTCGTTAGACACAGCTTCTCCAAGCGTGTTCTTGACACGTGCCACCGGCTTGTATCTCCGGTTCTTGATACCGACTCTCCAGCGTCGTTTCGCGGCGTTGCGCCCACTTTCTTATTTCTCCGCCGATCTCCTTCCTTTATTCTTACGGTTACGAGCGCAAGAGAAGAGGCGCCACCGACGTTTCGGTGGACGTTCGGCTGAATGTTTCAAAGCGGCATAACTTGCTGGCTGCGAGGGGGTGAATAATGGAGAGGCAGTAAAGTGCGCGCGGGCAGGAGGTTAAAAGATACTGCGAAAATTGTATCGTCTGCCCCTTGGCGCGCTCGTTTCCACGTAGCAATACCACATAGTATAAACGTACGCGCGCAAGCCGCCGCCAATCGAAATACGGCGAAACAAATGTTTAATTTCCGAAACTAAGTTATTAATGCCCGTGTTTTCAATAGGAGCGAAATTTATTAGCGGTGTCTTTGTTTGCTTCTCCGTAACTTCGCGTGTATGAAAGTTTCGGTTGCACGTAATTACGAGGTTACCAAATAAATTACGCGGTTATTGTTTCTAGCTCGGATTTTCACTGGGAAATGTGCCGCCCGTCAACCGTTGTTACCGCCTCGCGCGCATTCCAACGTCCGAAAATCGTATGGAACGATCGCGTCAGATCGCTGATGATTTGTATCCGTCGATTTTGCCCGATTGACCTGTAACCTTTTATGCTCGTTTTACAGAAGCACGCAAGATTTGAAAATCGCACCCGATTCGATTTTTAAACTTGGACACGAGTTTTGAGAAACACGAGCAAAGTGGTTTCCCTTGTTTCTTTTATTGCAATTTTTCCGTCAACTTTGATACCGGCGGCACCGAGCTCTTTTCCTCTCCACCCCTCTCCCGGGACCGTTTGACCGTTAAGATTCGAGATACGAACGAATCCGGTAAATTAATTCGTCGGACGCACCGCATCAGAGCGCATACTCGCCGGACTAACTTCGTTAAGAATGCATCGACTCGCTCTATCGTTCGCATCAGAGCCGTGCAGCTGCTCGTTTGAAATTGCCAAACACACGTTGCTACCACGAGCTATCTTTTCCTCCTGCCCCCTCCCCAGCCACCGCGCGATGTTGATATCAGATGCTTATAACCACGCAAATTAAAAGTTTTCATTGCGCGATGGAAACTTTTCCCCGCCTTTCTAACCAACCACGCACGCAACGTGCACCGCAACGTTATTGCGATCGCAATCTGCCTACTTCCACGGATTTTCGACTCGCCTGTTTACCATTTCGTTTATTCTTTCCGCTCGTACACTGCCAGCAGTTTCGATTTTCATTTTCGTCGGATATTAGAGATTATTGCTCGGTGTTTGCTATTAATCGGTCGAGCCAAGTTTCACGTTTCGCAGGGATGAAGAGAGAAAAGAATTCATATCGCGGGGACTGTTGTTTCTTCGTCGGAATTTTTAGAATCTCGACTCGCAGGGGCTGGTTTACGGCGTATAAGCGTATAAGCGCGATGCTCGCGATCGGCTCGGTGTTTGGAGCGTAAACGAAGTGAGGACGAGTGCGGACGGTCTGGGCTAACGGAAGGAGATAGGGTGTTAGAGGGAGGGCGAGAAGGGGGAGGGGGAGGGGGAGGAAAGCGTAGGCTCGCGTACATCGCAGATTCCTAGGCACGCTGGCAAACACAGATAGTGCGTCAGCGTGTTAATGGAGCTATCAGTCAACATACACGTTTGAGCGACGTCTCAATCAAACACCGATGCACTCCTGACCCGCGTTATATCAACGGCCCTGTTTTCGCATTGTGTTCGATTCACCGTCGGTCAGATTCTCGCTACTACCTCTTACCTCATTATGCCCGGTGATTAGGCCTCCCACGGCCGGTTAATTAACGCCGGATTTTCCTAACTTTTAATTGGCTGATCTATACTTTAACACACAGAGGGAAGCGGAGAGAAAGAAAGGGAGGGTAACGACCCAAGTTCAAACACGCGTTTGAAACGATCTCGGATACTTCGGGGTATATCATTGTCGACTTTCAATTCGATTTTCAACGATTAAATTGAGATTCCAGGAAGTTGCACGACGAGCAGAGGATTTCCATTTGCTGAGAATTGACGATTCGTTTTCAATTTTAGATAAATTGCTCGCAAATTGTCAAGGCTGTTGATCGTTTGTCGAAATCAAATTAATAACGTCCGGTTTGATGTATGTACGTACACACGTAACACACAGCCTTAATTCGCGACGTTGTCAAAACTGATCTGCGATCAAACATCAGATGTGTTTGGGAGACTAGATTTGAACGAACGCGAGGCGATTATCGAGACGAACGGTACAAAAATCGACGTATCCATCGTGAACAGGCGAGACTGTACGAAAAAGGCGCGAGAGCGAGCGCGGGGACAGGAGGAAATTAATTTTCCGCTGTCTGTATTTTACAGCAGACGCTCCACATCGGGAAATCCCATTTAATCGGTCGTATTTCAACGCCACCTTTATCATCCGATTTTATAAATCGTCCTAGAGTTTTCTCTGTAAAATTAATTAATATACACGTACACGCGTGCAAGTCTCGTCGCGCGTACGAACGTGTATCCTTGATTTCGAGAGTCAGAGACGAAACGAGAAGGAACCACCCCCCCCCCCCAATCCAGGTTCCCTTTTAACCCGTCTCTCGACAATTTTCTTTCCACGTTTTCCGCCAATGATTTCGACCGGTCCGCCATCTATCCGTGGTAGAAAATTCTCTCTGTCTCTCTTTCTCTCTCTCTGTCTCTCTCTCTCTCTCTCCCTGACAGAGAGGACATCTGTCCGGGGACGAGTTGTCCCGTATGCAAATTCGTTTTATTGTCGCGGCACAGAGAGTCGACCGACCAGACGTGGACCCGTGTAAACGGCCATCTTCGCTACCCGCCTTAATTTCATTCATGCCCTCTGCACCGACCCCGTCCGCCCCCGGCCACCTCTGCCTCCTCCCCGCTTTAATTACTGCCAATTGCCCTTGCCGCACGCGAATTATGTCATTTCCACATGAGCAGCACTTTAGCGAAATTTTCGCCAGGTAGTCAGAAACGAGACGACTTGCACACATACGCGCGATATGTATGTACGAACGTATTCGCGTACTCGCGTTTTCGCGTACACGCACACACACACACACACACACATACACATACACGTGTACATGGTAGCCGCTTTTCTAGCCTCCTCTCTACTTTTCCAGAGAGACCCTTCGACCCCTTACCTCCGCAACTCCCTACCCCCTTCCCAACCGACCTAAACCATCCCTCCGCCCCTTGTGTGCCCTCTCGTAATAAGGGAATAATTAATTAACTGCACTTTCGTGCTTCGTTTTTGCGCCGGTGAGCCTTGCCAGGAATAAAATTTATGTGTATCCGGGACCTTAATTAAATGGTACAATTTGACGGAACTGGCTGCATGGAAGTTTATGTTAATTTGCGAACGTACTTGCACCGCCGTGACCCGTCGCCCGACCCCGTAGCCCGCCACGGGTGTCGCTACTCTAAATTGTCCCTTATCCTATGCTTTTAATTAACGCGCGGATCGCATCTCAAGCTGCCGAGCGACCGCGCTCAGTCATCGGACTCAGGGTCTGCCCGATTTTTCCAGATTTCCAGTTCTCGAGATTAGCCTTGTTCCTCACGACGAAACGACGAAACGACGAAACGACGAAACGACGAAACGTGTTCCTCCCCCGGAGGGGCGTTCTCAGACACGTTCGTTCGCATTTGCTTTATGTCCGCGTTTCTATTGAAACGTATTTCACGGGGTGCGCGACGCTAATACAGCCGCGTTTCGAAGCTGCGCGCCAGATGAAATAAGGCGCGGCGACTGGTGGTTTTTTCTTCTCTCTTTTTTCCTTTTTTTTTTTTTTTTTTGGTTTATTCGCGCGTTGGCTACAAATCAGCAGAGCGAGCCGTGTACTGCTCGCAGCGCGTAGTCGCGGAACGTTCGCGCGCGCTCGCGACGCGGCGAACAACACCGCTAATGGAGAAAAATCACCCAGGTATGATAACATGCCTCCGTACTAATGCAACGCACGATGCTACAAGCGGGCGTCCCCGTCGGCCGACGCCAAAAATTTGTCCTGCACGCCTCTTGTTTTCCGGAGGGGAGGGGAAAAAAACGCGGCGCGCATACGTGTACGCGTTGCGCTGGTTCCTCGTGAAAAAAAGTCGGGGCGAAATTTCGGCCGGCAACGGTGTAACTCGCCGTTCGATTTTTCCGCCGAGATCTACGCGCCGCGAGAAACTGAAAACTTCAAACTGAAACTGAAACTGCTGGCTTCCATCACCGACAACGGTCCAAATACGTTCCTCGAAAAATGGCGACATGGATCGCGCGCGATCGTTTTCAGGATTCAGCGCAACAAAGATCCGAGTGTTCGGAAAGTTTGAAACTTCAAACGAAATTTGGATATTTACGTATTACTCGGTAACTTCAATATTTGGGAAATATCGAGAATTTGCAAATTTCCTTCGTACGTTTTTTTTCTTTTTCTTTTTTTTTTTTTTTTTTTTNTTTTTTTTTTTTTTTTTTCTTAGACGACTTTAGACGAGAAAGTTCACGAAGAATAAAACGACAGAGTTTGAATAATCCGGCGCGATAATTTGTCTCTTCGGCGAGCGGCGCTTGTCGGAAGTTGTTAAGTATCGGAGAGGTACGGATAGATTTTGACAAGCGTTACATCATTCGCGCGCGGCCCGTTTATCCTTCTTCTGCTTCTCGCAGAGAAACGGAGGTTAATACGATTGATTTATCTGGAATGGCGAGTGCGTGGTAACCATCCATCTGGGAATGGGGTGGATCGGATGACCTAATTTTCCGCGAAATTAGCTACGAATTCACTTTCGAAATTGTCGAACGGGTCGCCGGCGAATCGGACAGCCGTGAATCTCTCGACGTGCGCTCCGATTGGCGTGTGTTTTTTTCGTATATCCCGTGAACCGGTGAAATCGACTGGTTCCCTTTGCCGATTAAACGTACGCGACGTGTAGGTACGGAGGGAGGGGATTAAACAGGGTCGAATCGGGACCGTAGTTTAGAGAACCGACGGCGGATCTTTCCGAATTGGCCCGAAATCGAGAGACGTGAAACTTTTATAGGATCTCCCTTCGGGCTCGTTGGAAACGTCGAAACGTCCGACGACTGCTGACCGACCCCGTTCGCTCGGGCGGTTCACCCCTCTGCGCCATCCCTGCGCGTTTAATAACTTCAACTCGAAGGGGTAACTGGTGGCCGGTAGCCGCGTATGCCGGTAACAAGGGATAATTGCATCAACGCGAGTCTTCCAGTTTTTGTAGATTAAACCCTCGAGTCTATTTTTCCTCGTCGGGCGCGTTACCCTTGTCGTTAATATCTTGGAATTTACCGGCACGTCGGTCACCACCGGGGGTACGCTGGAAGAGGTAGGGGAAATTTATTCGAGACGGAAAACAGGAAATTAAAGGATTACGGGAAAAATGGCAGGGCCACGTTCCCGTTTAATTTGCATCGAATCGGCCCAGTTGCCGAGCAAAGCACGGCGCGGATAAGAAAGGATTTGGCCATGGCCGCCATTAATTCTCATCTTCGTACCCTACCGATTGCTCCGCCGGGCCTCCCTTCTTTTCGGTAGGCGGCAGTTTAGTCGTCACTTAGTTAGTTACTCGCTTACTTACGTTCCTCAGACCACTTACTTTAATCGGGCGCTCGTTCCGCTCGTGCCGCTTCAACCCGATTTCCACTTGTTTTTACGCCTTATCCCTTAAGGCTAATTCATTAATTAATTCCGTTAGTCTCCGTACCATCGCTTCTTCGTGTTCCACGCCCGCCCGCCTCCTCCCGCGTTGGAACTGCCGCGAACCTCTTCTCCAGCGAGCACGGTTCGCTGCTCACTAATTAAAGTAATTACTAAATAAATTGCAATTACACTAATGGATCGGGTACGACGACGAATACAGTCATCAGGAACTGTCGTCGAACTTTTCCAGGGTTATGTTGCCGATTTACACGCCTCCTGTTCCAACCCCACCTCCATCCTTTCGCCGATTCTCTTCCCAATTCCACGATATTTGCATTTAAACGAGATTTGTTCGGTTTTATTGGACGATACGCTCGTTGTCTTACATTCGCGTCTATAGCCGATTATAATTACACGGAGATTATAGATTTTTCTCGTTAAATCGGTATTTGAATAGCAATTGACAAATGCTACTTTCATCGATGATGATTCGTTCACATATGTGTGTGTGTGTGTGTGTGTGTGTGTGTGTGTGTGTGTGTGTGTGTGTGTGTATAGAGGCTTATGTTCGTAAGTATCAGCGTATATAAATGGCGTTACGAAATGAAATCGAATTGAAATTGAAACGGGCGAACCTATCAGTGTTAGACTAATTTTGAAGGACAATTTGCCTAGCGATTTATATATCGTCTGGCGTCCAAATGACCGTAAAAAATGAGCCCAAATACGGGCTTGATTAACGAAAGAGATTCGACGGACGGTGATTGACTGAAAAGCAACCGGGAAGGACATTTGGATATTTCATTACAGGGGCCGGCTGACGTCAATTATTCAAATTATGGGCGTATCGCGAAGGTTCGACGGAAAAGGCTGAAAAATTTATTTATGAGCATCATTTGGAATGGAGTTTTTGTCAGTTAGTCGCGTTATTCTTCGCCGTTTTTTAAGTTCCATTTCTTGATCTTCGACGATTCGTCGTACGTTTCTCACATGTCTCCCGAAGACGCATGATTTTTACTCATATGTAAAATTGACGTTCGGCTACGTTTTTCCACCTACGGTGATTAGATTCTTAATCACGAACCGGGGGACGAAGCAGCAACGCTTCTGTCGAAATGACAGAGCGTGAATACAACAACAACAACAACGAAAAAAAAAGAAAAAAAAAACACACACAGTGTCGTCGGTTTCGAATGGAATTACAGTTGTTGGTCATCGAATAAACGTTCTCACTGGTAACGTGATACAGACTTCAATCGCCGTCCCTTATCCTGTCTACAATTTTCGAAATGGAACGGCACCGCTTAATGAATTGACAGGTGAAACTCTATTATCGGGCCAACCAAATATTTCAGTTTGAACGCGAAGATTAAAGGCAATCCATTTTAAAAACATTGCGTATCGCGCAGGCTCTCTCTCTCTCTCTCTCTCTTTTTTTTTTTTTGTTTCGGCTCCGTTCAAATCTCTCGAAT
>NW_025109361.1:103350-113397 GCF_011392965.1 Frieseomelitta varia
AGAGAGAGAGAGAGGGAGGGAAAAAAGAGGAGGAAGGAGAAAAAAACGGAAAATAAAATACGACGCGAAAAGAAAAAAAAAAAAAAAAAAACAAAAAAAAAAAAAAAAAAAAAAATGAGAGAGAGAGAGAGGGAGGGAAAAAAGTGGAGGAAGGAGAAAAAAACGGAAAATAAAATACGACGCGAAAAGAAAAAAAAAAAAAAAAAAACAAAAAAAAAAAAACGCAAAAAATAAATAAAAAAAGCAGCAAAGCATCAGGTAGGTACAAAGAATTTCACGCATGAGATTTTGCCTTTCGGTGATCAGTTTTTCAATTATTGGCGTGTACACGAAGACTGGGCCGGGGCCTTTGATCGCGTCGCGTTGATTTCCGCCGTCCGCGGGCGAAAAAAAAAAAAAAAGAAACGAGAGAGACTCCCCGGAACAGAGAGAAATAAATCGCCGCTGTCCGCTCTGTTTGATTTCGACTAAACAATAATGATCAGTAATATCGACTTGTTTATTGTTCCATTCCACGGGTAACCCAGCGCGCCGGCGTTATTGCGGAATTTTTCGCCGAGCCGAACTTCATAAAAATGAATAACCATCCGCCTCTGTTCCCATCCGTGTTCTATCCACTTCGATAGAACTCTGTTACAGAGGTAGCACGCTCGCTAGAATTTCGTTCCGAACGATATTGTTATTAAGTCTCGGCTGCCCTGTCGGACTTGTATCGCAAAAATTAATACGTATGCTGCCCGCGCGCGTTCGTCTCTCTTTCTCCCCTATTTCTTGCGATTCGCCGGGTACCGTCTACCGATCAGCCAGCCAAATCAAAATAGACGATTCACAATCCGGTCCATTGCGTTTCCACGTTCGTTCTATTGAAGTGGAGGCTCGGAAATTGTGTAATTTTACACAACTCTGTCGCGAGCATCGATCAAAGACATACTCGTTGCAAGAAGAAGGTATTTCAAAGTTACAGGCTTTAATCCCTTGCATTCGATTGTTCCCTGTAAGGGGATGTCATATTTAAATTTGGCTAACAGCTAAAGTTATGAAATTTCTTATAATGAACGTAGGTATAGTGCCGTATGATGTAATATAATACAAAAATGTAAAAGGAATAAAATTAATAAAATTTGAAAATAAGAAGAAATTCTTCCGATTATTCCAATAATTCGGGATAATTCATATGAATTAAACTTCTTGTTGCTTCTTAGGAAAGAATTTTATAAAATGGCGAAGAAAATCACTGTACTTATATATTAGAGAGATACACTCAACAAAATTTCACGCTAAACACCATTTATACATGATTATTTCTAATGCTATGTCATTTTGTTTGAAGTGATATTTCACTCGCTACCTCGTCAATAAATTGCTGGCTGATGATACGAAAAAATCTTTTCGAGAGCAAAGAGTTAATGGTGTTTCTCTCTAACGCGTGACAGTAGGAAAGTACAGAATCGTCGTGTTATCGATCTTCATGGTATTGCGTATATATCGTCGTTTATCACGCCACCAAGGACGAGTCAAGTAGTCTGTTTCGGAACGTAGACTGTATAAAATTTGTTCACAAACCGGACTACAGAGCGAATTACGTGGTTTGGCTCGAATAACCCGACTCTCGCCCTATCCAAGTTCGACAAATTACCCAAGTGGCCGTTTATTTTCGGGCATTTTTATTACGGAATTGCCGGGTCCCTCAATTTCCGACTGCGCGAGGACGCGGTCGGCCGGATATTTCACGGATGCTTAAAATTCGATAAAAAGCGTGTGTTCGGTGCGCGTGTGTCACTTGGCCAGCAGGGTACAGGGCCGCGTATTCGGTTCGCGACAACGATACCAACGTTTGCGTTTCGCGATCGTTTCGCATTTCCCCCGTTGTCCGTGGCCGGTTCGCGCTTTGTGACGACAAATGAACTGGAAATCAGGAAATATGCCGGGTGGCCGGGGCGCTGGCCGATTTTACCGATGCGAAAGGTCGTGAACCGACCGGTCCCCTCTTCTCGCGTGGCCCCTTGGTCCCCTCCCCCTCTCTCCCTCCCCCTTCCTCATCGCCCGCGGATCGCGTGTGTCGCCCGGAAGGAAGACGATCGATTTGTACACATGTACCTCGTGGTTTCGCCACCGTTTTCGAATTGTTTTTCCGTGCGCGCCGCTGCACGCCCGTTCCGCCGTATTTCGCGCGCCGGGCATTTTATTTTATTACGCCCTACTCCTCGCGTAATCGCTATCGCGCGGCCTGATCGAAACCGTGGAACCGTCGCGGTGCGCCGGACCATTTAAATCGATTAGAAACGTCCGTGGAAAATACAAATTTTAATAATTTATAGCGCGCAATCGACCGCGCTGCGAATCCGGTTTCTGCCCCTCCAGCGCCCGTCCGAATATCGTTCGCGCGAATTTCAAAGCCGAATTCTTTCAGGCCAATTGCCCGCTTCGTTGTTTTACGCGAACAACGTTTAACGTGCACGCGAAATGTTCAGCTCACGAAGCTGAAAAATGTTATGTCTCTCTGATTTTACAAGGGAGCAGGTTTTCGAAATTCAATACGAGAAGTTTTTTCGAAATACAGCCGCTCGTATCTTGCTGATGATCTTCGGCTTGCACGAAACATCTACTAATAAACGTCGACTAATTTAAAAATTTTAAAATTATACGTATGCGCGTCTTAGTACGATTTTTCTAACTGCCCGACGGCTCGGTGAATTTTCAAAGGCGGCTTGAACGCTTATTCGCGTGTAAAAAGAAACCGGCAGTGTCTGCAGTCTGGAAACATGATTTTACTTAGCTCGTCGCGTTGCGTCCGTGTCTCAAAGGGTGGCGGGATCGTTCGTTCGTATTGGTTCGACAAACGGCAGCCTATTACTTCGTTTTCCCAGTGAAAAGATTCGTCGTGTAACTCTATTTCTCGGTTTCGACCTCTCCCCATTGAAATCTCGGTTCCACGGGATCGATCTCTGCCGCGAGAAGAGGGCCTCGCTTCCCTCTCTCTTTCTCTCTCTCTCTCTCTCTCTCTCTCTCTTTCTCTCTCTCGCCACGACTCGAATCGAAGGTGCAGACGGACGCATTGAAGGAGCATTTGCGTTTTGACACGCTCGGTTGCCGTAAGCCAACTTCAATCGAAAGGTGGGGAAACGGAAGGTGAACGAGGACGGACGATGTGAAATGAATCGGGCAAACGGACAGACGTGACAGACATAATTCCCCGGTAAGCAGTACTTATCGGGGGGTAGCTACCCCTAGGGACACCTGTCGATTCCCACCGGGAAATATTGCCGAGCCACACGAACTGTCTTCTCGCGTTTCGACTGATACCGTTGCTGGCCCCGAATGCACCATGCGTCTACCGATACCAACTTCTTCCGGGCCTTCCTATCCCTTGTAATTCCTTTTTCTACCGATATTATTCAGTCGTTATCGCGCCGCTGCGACGCGCCCTCTCAGCGAGTTTCTTTTTCCAACGATTTCCTACGCTTCGACCGAAGGCTCTCGAGCAAAGTCTAGTATTATATAATTCTTTCCAAAGCAAGTATGATTACGATTAGATTATTTAGATTTCTAGGCAAGTAAATTTGTCGCGGTTGTAATAGTTTGTTCAGTGGTTGCCTTCACTCTTTTGTTAAATATTTCTTGTACTACCTACACATTTGGAACTCTGAACTCTATTGCGGATCACGCTCACCCATTCTCCAAGTCAAATTCATCTTGCGAGTAGACTCAAAAGTGAACAACACAATAATTCTTCAAACATTTAGTGAACATTTAGAGTTTATTAATCGTTCTGTCGCAACTGTCCGCACTCCTACAGATTATTGTAATCATTGCACGAATATGTATAATAAAACTATCCCGTGCTCAATGGCTTTTATGTCAATTTTGTGTTATTTTTCGATTGAGTGTTGTTGCATACACGCAGTGAAAGTTTTTACTCCGGGATAACAACTTTGCATCGGATTTTATTTTGATTACAACAGTGGCGTAAGGGAACAAATTTGTAGAGAAACTTGATTTGCAAAATGGTGAACGTGATCTGCAAAAGGGTTTATTCGGAGTATATAAGAAACAGCACAGATGAACAAGAATATGAAACTGGTCGCCTCGCAATGTTGAGTCGATGCCCGAATCGACCTCACCCGCGAAAGAACAAAAGAAATTTCGATGGAAATCGAGTCGATCGTTATCCTATTTTTTTTATTAATTAAACGGTAAGAGCCAATGGCTTTTCAAAGTTAAAATAAGAAAGTAGGGAGATTCACTGGTAGATCGAAGCGTCGTTAATGGGACGTTATTAAATATCGTTAAGCTAGATTTATTACCTCGTCAGAGACACGGGGGAAGAAAGTGACGGAGTTTTTCACTTTTTTTTTTTTTCCTCGACCGAGTAGTCTCGCACAAACTTCCTCCCTGAGGATAGAATCGTCAGATGCGTTGAGAAATTCGAGAATTTCGTCCAGAGAATCATCGTGGTACAACTTACCCTTTTCGTTTGGTTAAGCGTGCTTTATTCTCGAGGAGGAACGAGTATTCAAAGTTATCGACAGGACGGTAACGCGTGACCGTCTCGCGACGATGGTAGAGGTAATTGAGTGTCCTTTGGTTCACCGATGTCCGTCGGTTAACTTGCCTCGCGTATGAGTAATGCTCGCTGAGAAGGTGAAACAGCCATGAAATAAAATTCACGTGGCTTACGTTCTTCCTATATAATAAACGTCGAAATTTTTACTTTATGTCGACGATTAATTCCTTCCTCCTCTTCCATCTTTTCTTCCCCTCCCCCTTTGCGCGGGCAGCTCCGTACCGATGGCGGCGGCACAATATTTGTCATACGTATGTATTTCGCTCCCATGAATCTTACGTAAGTTCATTTAAATCACGCACGATCAAGATCGCGGCCGTCGCAGAGAATTTACGAACGCTCTCGACGCCAGTGGGGGCTGTGTAAGGCGAGGGAGCGTATTTCTTGTTTATTCCGATCGTAAATAGTACTTCATCGAGGCGATAAAGAAGGAAAGGGAGGAAGGAAGGTGGTAGCGGTGAAGACGTGAAATATTTAAAAAGAATTAAGATGTCCGGCGGAAAGCCGTGCGGAAAGTTACGTGCTCGTGACGTGTACAGTTTCTGAAATTTTATTCCATCGTTTTATACGTTATCAGGTTCTCTAAAATGATGTTGCAACTTGTTTAACTTTAATATAATGCGATATTACATCAGCGTCGAAGAATCTTCCTCGACTTTCAACAAAACTGATCAATCTCCCGGCAAGTTGTAACTTCTTTTCCTCTTCGGGAAAATCCTAATTGTAGAAGGTAGAGACAGATTTCTTACATTCTGCCAATTTTCACCGTTTTAGTACGCCTGCGTTCCGACTGCGTCTATCAACGGATTCTTCAATTACTAAAAGTTGCCAGTAGTTTATCTTTCATTAAAGAAAAATTCAATTATAACGCTTCCCCGCGCTCCTCCTTACTTTCTCTAAACGCCGGCAAGCATTTTCTCGTAAACTCGCTCTTTTCGTCTTCTTCTTCCTTTTTTCTCCTTTCGCTCCCTCTCCACTCCTCGTTGTGTTTGCATTTGAATAATAAAAATACGTTTGCTCCGGCGCGAGCGCGCGTTATCCGCACAAGGGAAGAGACTGCGAATACATTTTAGGTATACAGGAGGCGACGGAAGATACCGCGCGTACAGTGAATTCAGCCCGGATCCCGCCACAAATGGATGTAGCTCCTATGTTCTTGGGGGAATATCATATGTCAATAGCAGGATAAGCGGCTTACGCTCTTATTGTTGTCACCGCGTCGTCATAGTTGTTGCACGGCCGGAACTTTGCAATTTCTCACGCGGCGCTTCACAAAATTTCCCAGCGTTCGACGAAATTTCTTCCGGGCAAGTTCTTCCGACTTGTCGTTTTCGAACTTGCGTGATTGAAAACGAGATTAACAGTTGGTCACATTCTGCTCGCTTACGCGAATGTTAATCGTTAATCAACTGACTGCGAAATCAGATCGTTCTTTCTCGAAATAAAGTTAAACTGTGGCGCTGAAAGTCACGTGTATATATTCTCGTTGATGATTTTATTCGGAAATATATTTCATTCCGTAGACACGTTTCGTATCGAAACACATATCGAGCCAGATCGGGCTGTTTATTGTATCAAAGGGCCACTCGAACTTGGCGAATTTCATTATAAAAATTGCGGCGTTTGGTCTCGTAGAGGTTGGAGCGCGGTGGCTACTCAAACGATGAATTTTTCTTTTTTTTTTTTCGAGAGAGAGAGAGAGAGAGAGAGAGAGAGAGATCGAAACGGTCTCGTCTCTAAATTAATTCGCGATGTCGTGTCCGCTTTAAAATAATTTAATGTGTATATTATAAACGGTGGGATGGCGGACATCTCTCTGCGCCTCGTTGTCCTTCTTTCTTTCTCTCTCTCTCTCTCTCTCTCTCTCTCTCTCTCTCTCTTTTTCTCTCTCTCTCTCTATCGTATAATCGTGTCAGCCGGTTTGGGTTAGGTCGAATGTTTAAAAGGGCGGAAGGCAGCGTGTCGCTTAAAAAAAAATCTCTTTCCACAAAGAGACTCGCGCCAGCCAGTCACACGCGAAAGCACTCGACACGAATTTGTTCTATTTTACGATATTTGTCGGCGCTTAATATTTTCAGCAAACAGGTTAAGTGCCTCTAAGTGGTCGAGTCGGAGAAATGAAGAGGGCTGCCGCGCGCGAGGGGTTGCCAGGGAGGGGGAGGGGAAACAGACGGATAGCGAACGGGGCGGCGAGGGAACGTGGAGGCAGCGGAATCGACAAGGATCGAGGGAGAGAAGGACAGATCTATATGTTGCCGCATATTTGCGTATATACGCGGGAACTGAGAGAAAAGAAAAGAGAAAAAAGGAAAGGAGAAAGAGGCAGAGCGAAAGGTGGAGGTAGACACATTAGTCGGTCGGCATTTACCTACCTTTGTCCGTTTCACAACGGTTGAACGCCTGCGACCGAGCTCAGACGTAATGTACGTATGTACATACGTAGGTGCACATGGTACGCGAAGACGGTATGTTTCGTCGCAAATTAAGATGTTCTTGCGAAATTCGGAGTGGTCGCGAAGTCGTCCTCTCTTTACGCGCGGAGAAAAAAAAAGAAAATAAAATTACACCAGCTGGCGATTGTTTGTTCTTTTCCCTTTCTCTCTCTCTCTCTCTCTCTCTCTCTCTCCGTACGTTGAATTGCGCGTTCTCGGGGCGTAACGCAGTTTGAGGTCATCGGAAATCAAATAGCAAGCGGGCGAGTCGATTTAAGCGAGTCGCATTTACTCTCTGTGCGAACGGTTTTGATTCACAGCGTATCAAAGGAATCTTATATCATTCTTTGCATACGGATGATTCGGTACCGTCCGATAACACGCTGCCGGGCACTTCATATCACAGGGAGAAAGGGGGGGGGGGGGAGAGGATTACTTTAAAATTCTCTCCGCAGGGTTCTCCACGTAGGTAATTAAAATATTTTCTTACAATCAATATTGTACTTACAGAATGCAGTAAAGCATACAAAGAGCGAAAGAGGAGAGAGGTGGGGGTGGAGGGTGGTAGATGTTGCGAGCCTTTGATCTGCGATGCAATCTGAAAGTTCGGTGTTCGACGTTTTCTCGGATAAATACACTCTCTCCCTCTCTCTCTCTCTCTCTCTCTCTCTCTCTCTCTCTCTCGGATAGATGCTAATGGGACACTAAGTATCCCACGTAGGCGGTTACGTTCTGTCAATGTTTGCTTACCCTTATGACGTCCCGCTTGCACCGAGTGTCTTCTTATACACGTAATTCTCTTTCTCGACCACCGGTACGGGCTCTCGTACCACCGTTTAAGTTGCGCACGTACGAATACTTGTTCGTCGCGAGAGAATTTCGTTCTCGAATAGTTTTCTCGCCACGTGCATAGCTGTACATGTATATATACAGGGTGTTTCGTAATTTGTGAGACCGACTTCGGGAGCCGATTGTACGCCTAAAAGTAATGAAAAAATGTCATATAAATATATGTCCTATCTGTCTTCGTTTATGAGATACAATGAATTTTCTGTTTTAATTACTTTTACAAAAGATGCTCAAGATGCACCACTTTGCATTTAAAGACAAGCCTGCACGCGTTTTGTCATTGATCTGGTTACTCTCTCTATCATTCCTGGTGTTTATCGAATTTGTCGGTAGCCTTGCTCTATTCTATTTCGTAGTATTTCAGCATGTTCAATCAATGTTGCGTATACAATAGATTTTAAATGTCCCCACANAATGAAAGTCTAATGGATTCAAATCCGGAGAACGAGCAGGCCATGCAATAAGACCTCCACGACTCTATTTATTTGCAAAGTGTTGATTTAAAAATTTCCTAGCCACTCGGCTAAAATGCGGCGGAGTTCCATCATGCATAAACCGCATACGAATAATCTAATATCAACTGGAACTTCCTCCAATATTTCGTGTAAACGCGTGCTGAAAAAATCAACGTACTTTGTGCCTGTTAGTTTTCCATCAAGAAAAAAAGGTCCAATTAAAAATTTATCAATTATTCCTGCCCATACGTTTAAACTAAACTGGTGTTGATGTCTTGAATGCACAATAACATGTGGGTTTTCTTCATCCCAATTATGATTATTATGAAAATTGAACATACCATCCCTAGTAAACTTAGCTTCATCAGTGAAAAGTATGGTACATACAAAACTCTCTTCACGTTCACACATTTGCAGGAACCAAGTACGAAAAACTAGCCTAGATTGAAAATCAGTTTCAGTAAGTCCTTGTACTCGCGAATTCTTGCTTATGATCTATTGCAATCTATGGAAAGAGAGGCCGGACAGAGAGTTTGCTCTGTTTATAAAATTCATTATATCTCATAAACGAAGACAGATAGGACATATATTTATGTGACTTTTGTTCATTATTTTAGGCGTACAATCAGCTCTCGAAGTGGGCCCCACAAGTTACGAAACACTCTGTATATACATATCGTACACGTAAATTATCTCGATCGATGAGACCAACTCTGAGAATGTCATTTTCTGCTGGTTTCACGAGCAAGTCGACCACGTTGAATTTTGGACGCTGGAATAAGAGGCTGTTTAGAAGGGAAGCTGGCGCGCGGCGCATAGCTGCTGCGTCACATTCGCAATCAATGTCTATAATTCAATCGTGATTCATAACACTGGCCTGGAATACAATCCGGCTAATTAACCCCGAGACGTGCGTACATAAACGTACGCACGCTTCGGGGACTAATTACTTACTTACTTGCCCGCCATACTTGCTTAATTCGAGATACAATGGGGGCCGGCTCTCATTTGCAATCGTAAACTGGAATTCGTGCGCGAGACATTAAGCTGAGAGGGTGAGTCGACTTCTCTCTCTCTCTCTCTCTCTCTCTCTCTATTGCTCTTGGTTTCTCTCCCTTTTCGGTGCTCCTCGTCTGTCGCTCGCGAGATCTCTTTCTCCTCGTGTTCCCCGTCTCGCTTCATCCTCTTTCTCCCTCTGAGGCGCACGCTCCGGGGTTAATTGCAAATATAATTAGCGGCTCGAGTCATAAGCGCAGGCGTTCGTATTTGAATGACTGCCTCGGTGTTCTCACGACCCCGATTGTCTATGAAGTGGATCTCGGGGCCGCACGCGGCAAAAGTAGCGAAACTCATTGCTAATTATCCGTGGAACGCCGTTTAATTAAGGCTGCGGCAATGACGGAGGGTATCCAGATGTATAGAGGTGTAGGTACGTGCCTGCATGTAGAGGGAAGGCGCACGCTCAAATTAGGTTTCCATGGAACGAATAGCTCGCTCGCTCGTTCGTTCGTTCGTTCGTTCGTTCCTACGACCGAGACTCGAACGTCGCGTTTCGAAATTTCTCTCGTTATTTTCTTCCCTTCTCTATCCTCTTCCCGTGCTCTTCCGTCTTTTCGCGTCTGTCTCCCTTTTTTGTTTAAATTTCTTCTACCTTCCCACTCGCTTATCTCGCATCTTTTTCTTTTCCAGCATTAAATCTTGTTCCTTCTACGTTTCTCTCGTTTTTTTTTTTTTTTTTTTTTTTTTT